>NW_012290915.1:0-910 GCF_000151885.1 Dipodomys ordii | reverse complement strand
CCGGCCCTCGCCGCCGGCGCCCGGGCGGCCCCACCCCCTCCCTTTGTTCGCTGCGGACCGAGTCCGGGGTGGCCGGAAAGAAGCGACCGGACGGGGACGGCGGGGCGGCCGGACCGAGCGCGTCCTCCGGCGGCCGGGCCCGCGCCGCCTCGGCTCCCCGCCGCCCCGGGGCCGCGGGAAGACGGCAGAGCCCATCTCCTCGGTGGAACGCGCTCGAGGCTTGGCGTGGAAGGGTGCGGCGGGCCGCCTTTGTCTGGTCGGGGCCTCGGGGGCGGCGCGGGTGGTGCCGGCTCCGGGCCCCGGGCCCCCGGCTCCCGGCCCAGCCCCCGGCTCGGCCCCGCAGGTGCGCGGCGCGCGGACCGGGGCCGCCTGCGTTGCATCCGGGACGGCCCCGCGCGCCTCCGCCCCGGCCGGGAGGAGGCCGCGGCGCTCCTCGGTACCGGCAGATCCCAGCCCGGTGCCTCACAAGGGGGTGCAGCGGGAAGGGGCGCGGGCGCCTCGGCGCGGCCCCCGGAGGCCTCTGATGAGCCTCAGGTTGCAGGCGGGAGGCAGGTACGGCTTCTTTATAACCCGAATTTACAATGAAGGCATTCTCCTTTATGGATATAATAGATTAGATTTCACAACTTAATTCCCTGCAATGGCTCCGTTTAGGGGAGCGTGCGCTGATTTTATTACGCCAAGCCAAATTGGATGTTTGTGGTCTTAACAAAAAGTGATTGTGACATAAAATACATAATTTCTAAGGTAAAAACAAAAAACAAGGGCTCAACCCCCTCCGCCCCCACCTCTGCTTTTCCTCCTCACCCCCAGCTCCTGGGCTGGTGAACCTGGATTTTTAGGTGTCCCTGCCCCACCCATGGCCAGCCCTGCGCTGTTGGCCGGGCCCTGTTCCATACCTTACACCAAA
>NW_012290914.1:0-10619 GCF_000151885.1 Dipodomys ordii | reverse complement strand
GCGGGGACACAGCAGGACACAGTGTGGACACAGCGGGACACAGCGGGACACAGCGTCGATACTGAGGGGACTCAGAGGAGGACACAGGGGGGGAAACAGCGGGGGAGAAAGTGGGACACCACGGGACACAGTGTGACACAGCGGGACACAGCGGGGACACTGCGGGGACACAGCAGGACAAAGCGGGGGACATAGCGGGACACAGTGTCACACAGCGGGGGACACACCGGGGGACAGCGGAGACAGAGATGGGCCACAGCGGGACACAGCGGTGACATAGCTGGACAGAGCGGGGTACACAGCGGGACACAGCGGGCACACCGGGGACACAGCGGGACACAGCGGGACACAGTGGGGACACAGTGGGACACAGTGGGACAAAGCGGGGGACACAGCGGGACACAGCTGGGAACACAGCGGGTCACAGCGGGACACAGCGGGAACACAGCTGGACACAGCGGGACACAGCCGGGGAAAAAGCGGGACACAGCGGGGACACAGCAGTGGACACAGCGGGGGAAACAGTGGGGGACACAGCCGGACACAGCGGGGGAAACAGTGGGGGACACAGTGGGACACAGTGGGACACAGCGGGGGACACATGGGGAACACAGCGGGACACAGCGGGGACACAGCGGGACTCAGCGGGGGACACAGCAGTATACAGCAGGACACAGCGGGGACACAGCAGGGACACAGCGGGGGACACAGCGGGTCACAGCCGGACACAGCAGGAACACAGCTGGACACAGCGGGGTACACAGCGGGACACAGGGGGCACACAGTGGGGACTCAGCGGGGGACAAAGCGGGACACAGCGGGTCACAACGGGGGACACAGCGGGACACAGCGGGGGACACAGAGGGGTACACAGCGGGACACAGCCGGGAACACAGCGCGGACACAGTGGGACACACCGGGACACAGCGGGACACAGCGGTACACAGCGGGACACAGCGGGGGACACAGTGGGACAAAGCAGGGACACAGCAGGACACAGCGGGACACAGCGGGGGACACAGCGGTACACAGCTTGGGACACAGCGAGGACAAAGCGGGACACAGCGGGACACAGCGGGGACACAGCAGGGACACAGCAGGGACACAGCGAGGGACACAGCGGGGGACACAGCGGGACACAACGAGGAACACATCGAGGACACAGCGGGACCCAGCAGGACACAGCGTCGATACAGAGGGGACACAGCGGGACACAGCGGGGTACACAGCGGGACACAGCGGGGACACTGCGGGAACATAGCGGGACACAGCGGGTACAGAGCGGGACACAGCGGGGTCACAGAGTGGTACACAGCGGGACACATCGGGAAACAAAGCGAGGTCACAGCGGGGGACAAAGCGGGACAACACGGAACACAGTGTGACACAGCGGGACACAGCGGGACACAGCGGGACACAGCGGGGTACACAGAGGGACACAGCGGGCACACAGCGGGGACACAGCGGGACACAACGGGACACAGCGCGGACACAGTGGGACACTGCGGGACAAAGGGGCAGACACAGCGGGACACAGCAGGCACACAGCGGGGACACAGCGGGACACAGCGGGACACAGAGGGGACAGAGCGGGACACAGCCGGACACAGCGGGACACAGCAGGGGACACAGCGGGACACAGTTGGGGACCCAGTGAGGACACAGCGGGACACAGCAGGGGACACAGCGAAGACACAGCGGGGGACACAGCGGGGGACACAGCGGGACACAGCGGGGAACACAGCGAGGACACAGCGGGACACAGCGTCGATACAGCGGGGACACAGCGTTACACAGCGTGGTATACAGCTTTGGACACAACGGGACACAGTGGGGGCACAGCCGGACACAGCGGGACACAGTGGGACACAACAGGGACAAAGCGTGAGACACAGCGGGGCACAGAGAGGGAGAAATCAGGGGACACAGCGAGGACACAGCGGGACACAGCGGTGGCACAACGGGGACTCAGCGGGGGACACAGTGGGACACAGCGGGGGACACAGTGGGACACAGCGGGGGACACTGGGGGACACAGTGTGGGACAGAGCGTGGGACGCAGCGAGACACAGCGGGTACAAAGCTGGACACAGCGGGGTACACAGAGGCACACAGCAGGGACAAAGCGGGGAAACAGCGAGGACACAGCGGCACACAGTGGGGAACACAGCAAGGACAGAGCGGGACACAGCGGGGGATAAAGCGGGACATAGCGGGGGACACAGCGGGGACACAGCGGGACACAGCGTGGGACACAGGAAGGACACAGAGGTACACAGCGGGGGACAGAGCGAGGACACATTGGGACACAGCGGGACTCAGCAGGGGACACAGCAGTACACAGCGGGACACAGCGGGACACAGAGGGGAAAGAGCATGGACACAGCGGGGGACACAGTGAGACACAGCGGGGGACACAGAGGGGTACACAGCGGGACACAGCGGGGAAAAAAGCGAGGCCACAGCGGAACACAGCGTGGGACACAGCGAGGACACAGAGGGACACAGCGGGACACAGTGGGGACAAAGCAGTAGACACAGCGGGACGCAATGACGGACACAGCAGGACACAGCGGGGGACACAGGGAGGACACAGCGGGACCCAGCGGGACCCAGCCTTGATACAGCGGGGACACAGCGGGACACAGCGAGGTACACAGCTGGGGACACAACAGGACACAGCGGGGGACACAGCGAGGACACAGCGGGACACAGCGGGACACTGCGGGAACATAGCGAGACACAGCGGGGTACAGAGCGGTACACAGCGGAACACAGCTGGGGACATAGCGGGGATACAGCAGGACACAACGGGGGACACAGCGAGGACGCAGCGGGACACAGCGGAACTCAGCGGGGGACAAAGTGGAGACCGAGTAGGGCCACAGCGGGACACCTCGGTGACACAGCTGGACACAGCGGGGTACACAGCGGGACACAGCGGGCACACAGCGGGGACACAGCGGGACACCACTGACACAGCGGGACACAGCGGGGAAAGAGCGGCACACAGTCGGACACAACGGGACACAGTGGGGGACACAGCGGGACACAGTGGGGGACCCAGCGAGGACACAGCGGGACACAGCGGGGGACACAGCGAGGACACAGCGGGGGACACAGCAGGTGACACAGCGGGACACAGCGGGGAACACAGCGAGGACACAGCGGGACACAGCGGGACACAGCGTCGATACAGAGGGGACTCAGCGGAGGACACAGCGGGGGAAACAGCGGGGGACAAAGTGGGACACCACGGGACACAGTGTGACACAGCGGGACACAGCGGGGACACTGCGGGGACACAGCAGGACAAAGCGGGGGACATAGCGGGACACAGCAGCACACAGCGGGACAGAGCAGCACACAGCGGGGGACACAGCCGGACACAGCGGGGGAAACAGTCGGGGACACAGTGGGACACGGTGGGACACAGCGGGGGACACATGCGGAACACAGCGGGACACAGCGGGGACACAGCGGGACTCAGCGTGGGACACAGCAGTATACAGCAGGACACAGCGGGACACAGCGGGACACAGCGGGGAACACAGCGGGACACAGAGGGGGACACAGAGGGGTACACTGCGGGACACAGCTGGGAACACAGCGGGTCACAGCGGGACACAGCGGGAACACAGCTGGACACAGCGGGGTACACAGTGGGACACAGGGGGCACACAGTGGGGACACTGCGGGGGACACAGCGGGACACAGCGGGTCACAGTGGGAGACACAGCGGGGGACACAGCGGGGGACAGAGAGGGGACACAGCGGCGACACAGAGGGGACGCAGCTGGGGACACAGCGTGGGACAAAGTGGGACACCACGGGACACAGTGTTACACAGCGGGACACAGCGGGACACAGCGGGACACAGTGGGCTACCCAGTGAGGACACAGCGGGACACAACAGGGGACACAGCGGGGACACAGCGAGACACAGCAGGGACACAGTCGGACACAGCGGGACACAGCGGGGGACACAGCGGGACACAGTGGGGGACACAGTGGGACACAGCGGGACACAGCGGGGGACACATGGGGAACACAGCGGGACACAGCGGGGACACAGCGGGACTCAGCGGGGGACACAGCAGTATACAGCAGGACACAGCGGGGACACAGCAGGGACACAGCGGGGGACACAGCGGGACACAGAGGGGGACACAGAGGGGTACACAGCGGGACACAGCTGGGAACACAGCGGGTCACAGCGGGACACAGCGGGAACACAGCTGGACACAGCGGGGTATACAGTGGGACACAGGGGGCACACAGTGGGGACACAGCGGGGGACACAGCGGGACACAGCGGGTCACAGTGGGGGACACAGCGGGGGACACAGCGGGGGACAGCAGAGGACAGAGAGGGGACACAGCGGCGACACAGAGGGGACGCAGCTGGGGACACAGCGTGGGACAAAATGGGACACCACGGGACACAGTGTTACACAGCGGGACACAACGGGGACACTGCGGGACACAGCAAGATAAAGCGGGGGACACAGCGGGACACAGCGGGGGACAGCGGGGGACACAGCGGGACACAGTGGGCTACCCAGTGAGGACACAGCAGGACACAACAGGGGACACAGCGAGGACACAGCGGGGGACACAGCAGGGGACACAGCGAGACACTGGGGAACACAGCAAGGACACAGAGGGACACAACGGGACACAGCGTCGATACAGCGGGGAGGCAGCGTTACATAGCGTGGTACACACTGTGGACACAACGGGACACAGTGGGGGCACAGCGGGACACAGCGGGCACAGTGGGACACAGCGGGGATACAGCAGGGACACAGTGGGGGACAAAGCGGGACACAGCGGGTCACAGCGGGGAACACAGCGGGACACAGCAGGGGACACAGCGAGGACACAGCAGGTCACAGCGGGACACAGCGTGGGACAAACAGGAGAAAGCGAGGGACAAAGAGAGGACCCAGCTGGACACAGCGGGGTACACAGCAGGACACAGCGGGGGACACAGAAGGGTACACAGCGGGACAAAGCGAGAAACACAGCGAGGTCACACCGGGGGCCAAAGCGGGACAACACGGGACACAGTGTGACACAGTGTGACACAGCGGGGACACTGCAGGGGCACAGCGGGACAAAGCGGGCGACACAGCGGGACACAGCGGGAGACACAGCGGGGGACAGCAGGGGACAGAGAGGGGACACAGCGGGAGACACAAAGTGGGACAGCAGGGGACAGAGAAAGGACACAGAGGGACACAGCGGGAACACAGCTGGACACAGCGGGGAACAGGGGGCACACACAGGGGACACAGCGGGGGACAAAGTAGGACACAGCGGGTCACAGCGGGGGACACAGCGGGACACAGCGGGGGACACAGAGGGGTACACAGAGGGACACAGCCGGGAACACAGCGCGGACACAGTGGGACACACCGGGACACAGCGGGACACAGTGGTACACAGCGGGACACAGCGGGGGACACAGTGGGACAAAGCGGGGACACAGCAGGACACAGCGGGACACAGCGGGGGACACAGCGGTACACAGCTTGGGACACAGCGAGGACAAAGCGGGACACAGCGGGACACAGCGGGGACACACCAGGGACACAGCAGGGACACAGCGGGGGACACAGCGGGGGACACAGCGGGACACAACAGGAAACACATCGAGGCCACAGAGGGACCCAGCTGGACACAGCGTCGATACAGAGGGGACACAACGGGACACAGCGGGGTATACAGCTGAGGACACAACGGGATGGACACTGCGAGGACACAGCGGGACACAGCGGGGACACTGCAGGAACATAGCGGTACACAGCGGGTACAGAGCGGGACACAGCGGGGTCACAGAGTGATACACAGCGGGACACATCGGGAAACAAAGCGAGGTCACAGCGGGGGACAAAGCGGGACAACACGGAACACAGTGTGACACAGTGTGACACAGCGGCACACAGCGGGACACAGCGGGGGACACAGCGGGGAACAGCAGAGGACAGAGAGGGGACACAGCGGGACACAGCGGATACACAGCTGGACACAGCGGTGTACACAGAGGGACACAGCGGGCACACAGCGGGGACACAGAGGGCACAACGGGACACAGCGGGGACAGAGCGGGACACAGCCGGACACAGCGCGACACAGCAAGGGACACAGCGGGACACAGTTGGGGACCCAGTGAGGACACAGCGGGACACAGCAGAGGACACAGCGGGGGACACAGCGGGGGACACAGCGGGACACAGCTGGAAACACAGCGAGTACTCAGCGGGACACAGCGTCGATACAGTGGGGACACAGCGTTACACACCGTGGTACACACTGTGGACACAACGGGACACAGTGGGGACACAGCCGGACACAGCGGGACACAGTGGGACACAGCAGGGACAAAGCGTGAGACACAGCGGGGTACAGAGAGGGAGAAAGCAGGGGACACAGCGAGGACACAGCGGGACACAGTGGTGACACAACGGGGACTCAGCGGGGGACACAGCGTGACACAGCGGGGGACACAGTGGGACACTGCGGGGGACACTGCGGGACACAGTGTGGGTCAGAGCGTGGGACACAGCGAGACACAGCGGGTACAAAGCTGGACACAGCGGGGTACACAGAGGGACACAGCAGGGACACAGCGGGGAAACAGCGAGGACACAGCGGCACACAGTGGGGGACACAGCAAGGACAGAGCGGGACACAGCAGGGGACAAAGCGGGACATAGCGGGGGACACAGCGGGGACACAGCGGGACACAGCGTGGGACACAGGAAGGACACAGAGGTACACAGCGGGGGACAGAGCGAGGACACATTCGGACACAGCGGGACTCAGCGGGGGGCACAGCAGTACACAGAGGGACACAGCGGGACACAGAGGGGAAAGAGCATGGACACAGCGGGGGACACAGCGAGACACAGCGGGGGACACAGAGGGGTACACAGCGGGACACAGCGGGGAAAAAAGCGAGGCCACAGCGGAACACAGCGTGGGACACAGCGAGGACACAGCGGAACACAGCGGGACACAGTGGGGACAAAGCAGTAGACACAGCGGGACACAATGGCGGACACAGCGGGACACAGCGGGGGCCACAGGGAGGACACAGCGGGACCCAGCGGGACCCAGCCTCCATACAGCGGGGACACAGCGGGACACAGCAAGGTACATAGCTGGGGACACAACAAGACACAGCGGGGGACACAGCTAGGACACAGCGGGACAATGCGGGAACATAGCGAGACACAGCGGGGTACAGAGCGTTACACAGCGGAACACAGCTGGGGACATAGCAGGGACACAGCGGGACACAGCGGGGGACACAGCGAGGACGCAGCGGGACACAGCGGAACTCAGCGGGGGACAAAACGGGAGACAGCGGGGGACACAGCGAGCACACAGCAGGACACAGCGGCCACACAGAGGGGACTCAGTGGGGGACACAGCGGGGGACAAAGAGGGACACCACGGGACACAGTGAGACACAGCGGGACACAGCGGGACACTGTGGGGACACAATAGGACAAAGCGGGGGACACAGCGGAACACAACGGAACAAAGCGGGGGACAGAGCGGAGACAGAGTAGGGCCACAGCGGGACACCTCGGTGACACAGCTGGACACAGCGGGGTACACAGCGGGACACAGCGGGCACACAGCGGGGACACAGCGGGACACAGCGGGACACAGCGGGGACAGAGCGGGACACAGTCGGACACAGCGGGACACAGCGTCGATACAGAGGGGACTCAGCAGAGGACACAGCGGGGGAAACAGCGGGGGACAAAGTGGGACACCACGGGACACAGTGTGACACATCGGGACACAGCGGGGACACTGCGGGGACACAGCAGGACAAAGCGGGGGACATAGCGGGACACAGCGGCACACAGCGGGGGACACAGCCGGACACAGCGGGGGAAACAGTGGGGGACACAGTGGGACACGGTGGGACACAGCGGGGGACACATGGGGAACACAGCGGAACACAGCGGGGACACAGCGGGACTCAGCGGGGGACACAGCCGTATACAGCAGGACACAGCGGGGACACAGCAGGGACACAGCGGGGGACACAGCGGGACACAGCGGGACACAGCGGGACACAGCGGGGAACTCAGCGGGACACAGAGGGGAAAACAGAGTGGTACACAGCGGGACACAGCTGGGAACACAGCGGGTCACAGCGGGACACAGCGGGAATACAGCTGGACACAGCGGGGTACACAGTGGGACACAGGGGGCACACAGTGGGGACACAGCGGGGGACACAGCGGGACACAGCGGGTCACAGCGGGGGACACAGCGGGGGACACAGCGGGGGACAGCAGAGGACAGAGAGGGGACACAGCGGCGACACAGAGGGGACGCAGCTGGGGACACAGCGTGGGACAAAGTGGGACACCACGGGACACAGTGATACACAGCGGGACACAGCGGGGACACTGCGGGACACAGCAAGATAAAGCGGGGGACACAGCGGGACACAGCGGGCCACAGCGGGGGACAGCGGGGGACACAGCGGGACACAGTGGGCTACCCAGTGAGGACACAGCGGGACACAACAGGGGACACAGCGAGGACACAGCGGGGGACACAGCGGGGGACACAGCGAGACACAGTGGGGAACACAGCGAGGACACAGCTGGACACAACGGGACACAGCATCGATACAGCGGGGAGGCAGCGTTACACAGCGTGGTACACACTGTGGACACAACGGGACACAGTGGGGGCACAGCGGGACACAGCGGGACACTGTGGGACACAGCAAGGACAAAGCGTGAGACACAGCGAGGGACAGAGATGGAAACAGCAGGGGACACAGCGAGGAAACAGCGGGACACAGCGGTGACACAGCGAGGACTCAGCGGGGGACACAGTGGGACACAGCGGGGGACACTGCGGGACACAGCGGGGGACACTTCGGGACACAGTGTGGGACAGAGCGTGGGACACAGCGAGACACAGCGGGGACAAAGCTGGACACAGCGGGGTACACAGAGGGACACAGCAGGGACACAGCTGCGAAACAGCGTGACACAAAAGGACACAGCTAGACACAGCGGGGTACACAGCGGGACACAGCGGGGGACACTTCGGGACACAGTGTGGGACAGAGCGTGGGACACAGCGAGACACAGCGGGACACAGCGGGGGACACAGCGGGACACAGCGGGGGTACCCAGCGAAGACACAGCGGGACACAGCGGTGGACACAACGGGGGACACAGCGGGACACAGCGGGTAACACAGCGAGGACACAGCGGGACACAGCGGGAAACACTGCGAGGTCACAGCGGGGGACAAAACGGGACAACACGGGACACAGTGTGACAGAGTGGGAAACAGCGAGGACACTGCAGGGGCACAGCGGGACAAAGCGGGCGACACAGTGAGACACAGCGGGGGACACAGCGGGGGACAGCAGGGGACAGAGAGGGGACACAGCGGGACACAGCAGGGGACACCGAGGGGTACACAACGGGACACAGCCGGAAACACAGCGCGGACACAGCGGGACACACCGGGACACAGCGTCAATACAGCGGGGACAGAGAGGGTCACAGCAGGGACACAGCGGGACACAGCGGGACACAGCGGGGGACACAGCGGGACACAGCGGGGACACAGCGGGACACAGCGGGACACAGCGGGGGACACAGCGGAACACAGCGTGGGACACAGCGGCGACACAGCAGGACACAGCGGGACACAGCGGCGACACAGCAGGGACACAGCAGGGACACAGCGGGGACACAGCGGGGGACACAGCGGGACACAACGGGGAACACAGCGGGACACAGCGGGGGACACAGCGAGGACACAGGGGGGACACAGCGGGGGACACAGCGAGGACACAGCGGTGGACACAGCGGGACAACACGGGACACAGTGTGACACAGTGGGACACAGCGGGGACACTGCAGGGGCACAACGGGACACAGTGGGCGACACAGCGAGACACAGCGGGGGACACAGCGGGGGACAGCAGGGACACAGCAGGGACACAGCGGGGACACAGTGGGGGCACAGCGAGACACAGCGGGACACAGTGGGACACAGCGGGGACAAAGCATGAGACACAGCGGGGTATAGAGCTGGAGACAGCGGGGGACACAGCGAGGACACAGCGGGACACAGCGTTGACACAGCGGGGTCTCAGCGGGGGACACAGCGGGAGACAAAGAGTAACACCACGGAACACAGCGGGACACAGCAGGAAACAGCAGTGACACTGCGGGGACACAGTGGGACACAGCGGGGGACACAGCGGGACACAGAAGGGGACAGAGCGGGACACAGTGGGGGACAGAGCGTGGGACACAGCGAGACACAGCGGGGACAAAGCTCTACACAGCGGGGTACACAGAGGGACACAGCGGGGACGCAGCGGGGAAACAGCGTGACACAGCAGGACACAGTGGGACACAGCGGGGGACACATCGAGGACACAGCGGCATACAGCATGGGACACAGCAAGGACACAGTGGGACACAGCGGGGGACACAGGGAGGACAAAGCGGGACACAGCGGGGGACAGAGCGAGGACACATTGGGACACATTGGGACACAGCGGGATTCAGCGGGGGACACAGCAGTACACAGCGGGACAAAGCGTGA
>NW_012290913.1:0-1470 GCF_000151885.1 Dipodomys ordii | reverse complement strand
CTGCTTGTGCTTTTCCTTCTGCTTCTTCTGCTCTTGCTTCTCCTTCTCCTTCTTCTGCTTCTCCATCTGCTTCTGTTTCTTCTGCTTTTCCTGCTTCTCATTCTGCTTCTCCTTCTATTTCTCCTTCTCGTTCTTCTGCTATTCCTTCTGCTTCTCTTTCTGCTTCTGCATCTTCAGCTTCTTCTGCTACTGATTCTGCTTCTTCTGTTTCTTCTGCTTCTCCTTCTGCTTTTGCTTCTCTTTCTGCTTCTGCTTCTCCTTCTGGTTCTCCTTCTTCTTCTCCGGATTCTGCTTCTTCTGCTTCTCCTGCTTCTCCTTCTGCTTTAGGTTCTGCTTTTGCTTCTTCGGCTTCTTCTGCTTCTTTTTCTTCTTATCCTTCTGTTTCTGCTTCTCTTTCTGCTTCTGCTTCTTCTCCTTCTTCTATTTCTTCTGATTCTGCTTCTCCTGCTTCTGCTTCTCCTGCTTCTCCTTCTGTTTCTCTTTATGCTTCTCCTTCTGCTTCTCCTTCTTCTGCTTCTACTACTGCTTCTGCTTCGACTTCTGTTTCTGCATCTTCTGCTTCTTCTGCTACTGCCTCTGCTTCTTCTGTTTCTTCTGCTTCTCCTTCTGCTTCTCCTTCTGCTTTTGCTTCTCTTTCTGCTTCTGCTTGTCCTTCTGCTTCTCCAGATTCTGCTTCTTCTGCTTCTTCTGTATCTCCTTATGCTTCAGGTTCTGCTTCTGCTTCTTCTGCTTCTGCTTGTCCTGCTGCTGCTTCTTCTTCTGCTCCTGCTTCTACTTCTGCTTTTCCTTCTGTTTCTGCTTCTCCTTCTGCTTCTGCTTCTTCTCCTTCTTATGTTTATTCTGCTTCTGCTTCTCCTGCTTCTGCTTCTCCTGCTTCTCGTTGTGCTTCTCTTTCTGCTTCTCCTTCTCCTTCCTCTGCTTCTCCTTCTGCTTCTGCTTCTCCTTCTGCTACTCCTTCTCCTTCTCCTTCTTCTGCTTCTCTCACTGCTTCTGCTTCTGCTTCTTTTGCTTATTCTTTTTCTTCTGCTTCAGCTTCTCCTGCTTCTGCTTCTTCTGCTTCTACTGCTTCTCCTTATACTTCTCCTTGTGCTTCTCCTTATGCTGCTTCTTCTTCTTCTTCGTCTTCTTCTTCTTCTCTTTCTTCTGCTTCTGCTTTTCCAGCTTCTGATGCTTCTGCTTCTCCTTCTGCTTCAGGTTCTCCTTCTTCTTCTTCAGCTTCTTCTGTTTCTTCTGCTTCCGCTTCTCCTGCAACTGCTTCTTCTGCTTCTGTTTCTATTTCTGCTTCTCCTTCTGCTTCTGCTTCTCCTTCTGCTCCTTCTCCTTCTTCTGTTTCTTCTTCTTCTTCTTCTGCTTCTCCCGCTTCTGTTTCTTCTGCTTCTCCTGATTGTCCTTCTGCTTCTGCTTCTCCTTCTCCCTCTTCTGCTTCTCTTTCTGCTTCTGCTTCTTCTGATTCTCCAACTTCTCCTTCTG
>NW_012290912.1:0-5793 GCF_000151885.1 Dipodomys ordii | reverse complement strand
TTCTTCTTCTTCTTCTTCTTCTTCTTCTTCTTCTTCTTCTTCTTCTTCTTCTCTTTCTGCTGCTTCTGCTTTTCCTGCTTCTTCTTCTTCTACTGCTTCTCTTTCTGCTTCTCATTCTGCTTCTGCTTCTCCTTCTGCTTCTCCTATTGCTTCTGCGGCTCTTCCTTCTCATTCTCCTTCTTCCACTTCTCCTTCTGCTTCTGCTTCTTCTGCTTCTCCTGCTTCTCCTTCTGCATCTTCTTCTGCTTCTGCTTCTCCTTCTGCTGCTTCTTCTGCTTCTGTTTCTCCTTCTGCTTCTCCTTCTGCTTCTTCTGCTTCTCCTTCTGCTTCTCCTTCTGTTTCTCCTTCTGTTTCTCCTTCTCCTTCTCGTTCTTCTGCTTTTACTTTTGCTTCTCCTTCTGCTTCTGCTGCAACTGCTACTGCTTCTGCTTCTTCTGTTTCTTCCGCTTCTCCTTCTCCTTTTGATTCTCTCTCTGCTTCTGCTTCTCCTTCAGCTTCTCATTCTGTTCCTCCCGATTCTGCTTTTTTTGCTTCTCCTGCTTCTCCTTCTGCTTCAGGATCTGCTTATGCTTCTTCGGATTCTTATGCTTCTGGTTCTCCTGCTTCTGCTTCTTCTGCTTCCCCTCCTTCCCTTTCTGCTTCTCCTTCTGTTTCTGCTTCTCCTTCTGTTTCTGCTTCTGCTTCTTGTCCTTCTCCTGTTTCTTCTGCTTCTGCTTCTCCTGCTTCTGCTTCTTCTGCTTTTCCTGCTTCTCTTTCTGCTTCTCCTTCTGCTTCTGCTCCTTCTATTTCTTCTGTTTCTTCTTCTTCTGCTTCTCCCGCTCTGCTTCTTCTGCTTTCCTGCTTCTCGTTCTGCTTCTCTTCGTCGGCTTCTCTTTCTACTTCTGCTTCTGCTTCTTCTGATTCTGCTTCGTCTCCTTCTTCTTCTCTTTTCTGCTTCTGCTTCTTCTGCTTCTCCTGCTACTCCTTCTGCATATCCTTCTGCTTGTGCTTTTCCTTCTGCTTCTTCTTCTGCTTCTGCTTCTCCTTCTTCTGCTTCTCCGTCTGTTTCTGCTTCTTCTGTTTTTCAAGCTTCTCCTTCTTCTTCTCATTCTTCTTCTCCTTCTGTTTCTCCTTGTCGTTATTCTGCTATTCCTTCTGCTTCTCTATCTGCTTCTGCATCTTCAGCTTCTTCTGCTACTGCTTCTGCTTCTGCTTCTTCTGTTTCTTCTGCTTCTCTTTCTGCTTCTCTTTCTGATTCTGCTTCTCCTTCTGGTTCTCCTTCTTCTCCAGATTCTGCTTCTTCTGCTTCTCCTGCTTCTCCTTCTGCTTCAGGTTCTGCTTCTGCTTCTTCAGCTTCTATTTCTGCTTCTCCTTCTGTTTCTGCTTCTCTTTCTGCTTCTGATTTTTATCCTTCTTCTATTTCTTTTGATTCTGCTTCTCCTGCTTCTGTTCTCCTGCTTCTCCTTCTGTTTCTCCTTATGCTTCTCCTTCTGCTTTTCCTTCTTCTGCTTCTACTTCTGCTTCTGCTTCTCCTTCTGCATCTTCTTCTGTTTCAATTTCTCCTTCTTCTGCTTTTCATTCTGCTTCTGCTTCTCCTGCTTCTGCTTCTTCTGCTTCTCCTGCTTCTCCTTCTGCTTCTCTTTCTGCTTCTGCTTATCCTTCTGTTTCTCCTACTCCTAATCCTTCTCTTTCTCCTTCTCCTTCTTCTTCTTCTGCTTCTCCTGCTGCTTCTTCTTCTGCTTCTTCTGCTTTTTCTGTTTCTTCTGTTTCTGCTTCTCCTGCTTCTTCTTCTTCTGCTTCTCCTACTTCTCCTTCTGCTTCTCCGTCTCATTCTCCTTCTCCTTCAATTCCTCCTTCTTGTGCTTCTCTTTCTGCTTCTGCTTCTGCTTCTCCTGCTTCTGCTTCTGTTCCTCCTTCTGCTTCTCCTTGTGCTTCTCTTTCTGCTTCTTATTCTGGTTCTGCTCCTCCTACTCCTAATCCTTCTCTTTCTCCCTCTTCTTCTGCTTCCGTTCTGCTTCTGCTTCTTCTGCTTGTTCGGTTTCCTCTGCTTCTGCTTTTCCAGCTTCTGCTGCTTCTGCTTCTCCTTCTGCTTCAGGTTCTCCTTCTGATTCTTCGGCTTCTTCTGTTTCTTCTGCTTCTGCTTCTCCTGCTACTGCTTCTTCTGCTTCTCTTTCTGCTTCTCCTTCTGGTTCTGCTTCTCCTTCTGCTCCTTCTCCTTCTTCTGTTTCTTCTTCTTCTTCTGCTTCTCCCGCTTCTGCTTCTTCTGCTTCTCCTGCTTGTCCTTCTCCTTATGCTTCTCCTTCTCCTTCTTCTGCTTTTCTTTCTGCTTCTGCTTCTTCTGATTCTCCAACTTCTCCTTCTTGTTCTCCTTCTATTTCTGCTTCTCTTTCTGCTTCTGCATCTCCTTCTGCTTCACCTTCTGCTGCTCCTTCTCCTTCTTCTGTTTCTCCCTCTGCTTCTGCTTCTTATGCTTCTTCTTTTTCTTCTGGTTCTGCTTCTCCTGCTTCTGCTTCTTATGCTTCTACTGCTTCTTCTTCTGCTTCTTCTGCTTCTACTTCTCTTTCTGCTTCTGCTTCTCCTGCTTGTTTTTCTCCTTCTTCTGCTGCTTTTTCTACTTCTCCTTCTGCTTCTCTTTTTGCTTCTCCTTCTGCTTCTGCTTCTTCTGTTTCTGCTCCCTGAATTTCTGGTTCTACTTCTTCTGCTGCTTCTCCTTCTGCTTCTGCTTCTCCTTCTGCTTCTGTTTCTGCTTCTTCTCTTTCGGCTTCTCCTGCTTCTGCTTCATGTCCTCCTCCTGCTTCTCTTTCTGCTTCTCATTCTGCTTCTGCTTCTCCTTCTACTTCTGCTTCTCCTCCTTCTCCTTCTCCTACTTCTGCTTCTCCTTCAGCTTCTGTTTCTTCTGCTTCTCCTGCTTCTCCTTCTGCATCTCCTTCTGCTTGTGCTTGTCCTTATGCTTCTTCTTCTGCCTCTGCTTCTCCTTCTCCTTCTTTTGCTTCTCCTTTTGCTTCTGCTTCTTCTGATTTTCCTGCTTCTCCTTCTGCTTCTGCTTCTTCTGCTTCTCCTTCTGCATCTTCTTCTGCTTCTGTTTCTCCTTCTTCTGCTTCTCCTTCTGATTCTCCTTCTGCTTCTTCTTCTTCTGCTTCTGCTTCTCCTTCTCCTTCTTCTGCTTCTCCTCCTTATTCTCCTACTGCTTCTCCTACTGTTTCCCTTCTCCTTCTTGTTCTTCTGCTTTTCCTACTGCTTCTCGTTCTGCTTCTGCTACAACTGCTACTGCTTCTACTTCTTCTGTTTCTTCTGCTTCTCCTTCTGCTTTTGCTTCTCTTTCTGCTTCTGCTTCTCCTTCTGCTTCTCATTCTGCTTCTCCAGATTCTGATTCTTCTGCTTCTCCTGCTTCTCCTTCTGCATCAGGTTCTGCTTCTGCTTCTTAGGATTCTTATGCTTCTGCTTCTCCTGCTTCTGCTTCTTCTGCTTCCCCTCCTTCTCTTTCTGCTTCTCCTTCTGCTTCTGATTCTTGTCGTTCTCCTGTTTCTTCTGCTTGTTCTTCTCCTGTTTCTGCATTTCCTGCTTCTCCTTCTGCTGCTCTTTCTGTTTCTCCTGCTGCTTTTCCTTCTACTGCTCCTTCTTCTGCTTCTTTTTCTGCTTCTACTCCTGTTTCTCCTTCTCCTTCTCCCTCTAGTTCTTCTGCTTTTCTTTCTGCTTCTCCTTCTGCTTCTGAATCTTCTGCTTCTTCTGCTACTGCCTCTGCTTCTTCTGTTTCTTCTGCTTCTCCTTCTGCTTTTGCTTCTCTTTCTGCTTCTGCTTCTCCTTCTGCTTCTCCAGATTCTGCTTCTTCTGCTTCTCCTGCTTCTCCTTCTGCTTCTGCTTCTTCTGCTTCTCCTGCTTCTCCTTCTGCATCTTCTTCTGCTTCTGTTTCTCCTTCTCCTTCTTCTGCTTCTCCTTCTGATTCTCCTTCTGCTTCTTCCTCTTCTGCTTTACCTGCTTCTCTTTCTGCTTCTCCTTCTAATTCTCCTTCTGTTTCTCCTTCTCCTTCCTGTTTTTCTGCTTTTCCTTCTGCTTGTGCTACACCTGCTACTGCTTCTACTTCTTCTGTTTCTTCTGCTTCTCCTTCTGCTTTTGATTCTCTTTCTGCTTCTGCTTCTCCTTCTGCTTCTCCAGATTCTGCTTCTTCTGCTTCTCCTGCTTCTCCTTCTGCTTCAGGTTCTGCTTCTGCGTCTTCGCATTCTTATGCTTCTGCTTCTCCTGCTTCTGCTTCTCCTGCTTGTCCTTCTCCTTCTCCTTCTCCTTCTCCTTCTTCTCCTTCTCTTTCTGCTTCTGCTTCTGCTTCTTCTGATTCTCCAACTTCTCCTTCTTCTTTTCCTTCTGTTTCTGCTTCGCTTTCTGCTTTTGCATCTCCTTCTGCTTCACCTTCTGCTGCTCTTTCTCCTTCTTCTGTTTCTCCCTCTGCTTCTGCTTCTTATGCTTCTTCTTTATCTTCTGCTTCTGCTTCTCCTGCTTCTGCTTCTTATGCTTCTACTGCTTCTTCTTCTGCTTCTGCTTCTTCTGCTTCTACTTCTCTTTCTGCTTCTGCTTCTCCTGCTTGTTTTTCTGCTTCTTCTGCTGCTTCTCCTTCTGCTGCTTCTTCTACTTCTCCTTCTCCTTGTGCTTCTCTTTTTGCTTCTCCTTCTGCTTCTGCTTCTGCTTCTTCTGTTTCTCCTGCCTGAATTTCTGATTCTACTTCTTCTGCTGCTTCTCCTTCTGCTTCTGCTCCTACTTCTGATTCTGATTCTGCTTCTTCTTCTTCTTCTCTTTCGGCTTCTCCTGCTTCTGCTTCTTGTGCTTCTCTTGCTTCTCTTTCTGCTTCTCATTCCGCTTCTGTTCTCCTTCTGCTTCTGCTTCTCCTCCTTCTCCTTCTCCTACTTCTGCTTCTCCTTCATCTTCTGCTTCTTCTGCTTCTCCTTCTGCCTCTCCTTCTGCTTGTGCTTGTCCTTATGCTTCTTCTTCTGCCTCTGCTTCTCCTTCTCCTTCTTTTGCTTCTCCTTTTGCTTCTGCTTCTTCTGCTTTTCCTGCTTCTTCTGCTTTTCCTTCTGCATCTTCTTCTGCTTCTCCTTCTCCTTATTTTGCTTCTCCTTCTTATTCTCCTTCTGCTTCTTCTTCTTCTGCTTTACCTGCTTCTCTTTCTGCTTCTCCTTCTGCTTCTCCTTCTGTTTCTCCTTCTCCTTCTTGTTCTTCTGCTTTTCCTTCTGCTTCTCGTTCTGCTTCTGCTACACCTGCTACTGCTTCTACTTCTTCTGTTTCTTCTGCTTCTCCTTCTGCTTTTGCTTCTATTTCTGCTTCTGCTTCTCCTTCTGCTTCTCCAGATTCTGCTTCTCCTGCTTCTCCTTCTGCTTCAGGTTCTGCTTCTGCTTCTTCTGCTTCTGCTTCTCCTGCTGCTTCTTCTTCTGCTTCTCCTGCTTCTCTTTCTGCTTTTCCTTCTGTTTCTGCTTCTCCTTCTGTTTCTTCTCCTTCTTCCGTTTCTTCTGTTTCTGCTTCTCCTGCGTCTGCTTCTCCTGCTTCTCGTTCGGCTCCTCTTTCTGCTTCTCCTTCTCCTTCTCCTTCTTCTGCTTCTCCTTCTGCTTCTGTTTCTCCTTCTGCTTCTGCTTCTTCTTCATTTTCTCCTTCTGCTTCTCATTCTGCTTCTGCGTCTTCTGTTTCTTCTGCTTCTCCTGCTTCTCTTGCTGCTTCTCCTTCTGCGTCTCTTTTTGCTTCTGCTTATCCTTTTGCTTCTCCTACTCCTAATCTTCCTCTTTCGCCATCTCCTTCTTGTTCTTCTGCTTGTCCTGGTGCTTCTGCTTCTGCTTA
>NW_012290911.1:0-2361 GCF_000151885.1 Dipodomys ordii | reverse complement strand
TATCTATTCGCCAAACAATGGAGCACCCAAATTTATCAAAGAAACACTACTTTCCTCAAATCCCATATAGATGCAAAAGACATTAATTGTTGGGGATTTTAACACACCACTCTCCCCCACGAGATAGATCAACTCGGCAAAAACTCAACAGAGAAACCGCAGATCTAAACAGCTGCATAGATCAACTAGACTTAACAGACATCTACCGAACATTTCACCCAGCAGCATCAGAATACACGTTTTTCTCAGCAGCACATGGAACATTTTCTAAAATAGACCACATTTTAGGCCACAAAGCAAACTTGTTTAAATTCAGAAGCATTGAAGTTATACCTTGCATCCTCTCTGACCACAAGGGAATAAAATTAGAACTCAATACCAAAAGCCACCAAAGAAAGTCCGGCATCACATGGAGGCTGCTTCTGCATCTTATGCTTCTTTATTTCTTCTATTTCTGCTTCTCCTGCTTCTGCTTCTTAGGCTTCTACTGCTTCTTCTTCTGCTTCTGCTTCTTCTGCTTCTACTTCTCTTTGTGCTTCTGCTTCTCCTGCTTGTTTATCTGCTTCTTCTGCTGCTTCTCCTTCTGCTTCTTCTTCTACTTCTCCTTCTGCTTCTCTTTTTGCTTCTCCTTCGGCTTCTGCTTCTTCTGTTTCTCCTGCCTGAATTTCTAATTCTACTTCTTCTGCTGCTTCTCCTTCTGCTTCTGCTCCTACTTCTGATTCTGATTCTGCTTCTTCTGCTTCTTCTCTTTCGGCTTCTCCTGCTTCTGCTTCTTGTGCTTCTCCTGCTTCTCTTTCTGCTTCTCATTCCGCTTCTGCTTCTCCTTCTGCTTCTGCTTCTCCTCCTTCTCCTTCTCCTACTTCTGCTTCTCCTTCATCTTCTGCTTCTTCTGCTTCTGCTGCTTCTCCTTCTGCATCTCCTTCTGCTTGTGCTTCTCCTTATGCTTCTTCTTCTGCCTCTGCTTCTCCTTCTCCTTCTTTTGCTTCTCCTTTTGCTTCTGCTTCTTCTGCTTTTCCTGCTTCTCCTTCTGCTTCTGCTTCTTCTGCTTCTCCTTCTGCATCTTCTTCTGCTTCTGCTTCTCCTCCTTCTGCTTCTCCTTCTTATTCTCCTACTGCTTCTCCTACTGTTTCCCTTCACCTTCTTGTTCTTCTGCTTTTCCTTCTGCTTCTCCTTCTACTTCTGTTTCCACTGCTACTGCTTCTACTTCTTCTGTTTCTTCTGCTTCTCCTTCTGCTTTTGATTCTCTTTCTGCTTCTGCTTCTCCTTCTGCTTCTCCTTCTGCTTCTCCAGATTCTGCTTCTTCTGCTTCTCCTGCTTCTCCTTCTGCTTCAGGTTCTCCTTCTGCTTCTTCGGATTCTTATGCTTCTGCTTCTCCTGATTCAGCTTCTTCTGCTTCCCCTCCTTCTCTTTCTGCTTCTCCTTCTGTATCTGCTTCTCCTTCTGCTTCTGCTTCTTGTCTTTCTTGTGTTTCTTCTGCTTATGCTTCTCCTGTTTCTGCATCTCCTGCTCCTCCTTCTGCTGCTCTTTCTGCTTCTCCTGCAGCTTTTCCTTCTCCTGCTCCTTCTTCTGCTTCTCTTTCTGCTTCTCCTTCTGTATCTCCTTCTCCTTCACCTTCTCGTTCTTCTGCTTTTCCTTCTGCTTCTCCTTCTGCTTCTGCATCTTCTGCTTCTTCTGCTACTGCCTCTGCTTCTTCTGTTTCTTCTGCTTCTAGTTCTGCTTCTCCTTCTGCTTTTGCTTCTCTTTCTGCTTCTGCTTCTCCTTCTGCTTCTCCAGATTCTGCTTCTCCTGCTTCTCCTTCTGATTCAGGTTCTGCTTCTGCTTCTTCTGCTTCTGCTTCTCCTGCTGCTGCTTCTTCTGCTTCTCCTGCTTCTCTTTCTGCTTTTCCTTCTGTTTCTGCTTCTCCTTCTGTTTCTTCTCCTTCTTCCGTTTCTTCTGTTTCTGCTTCTCCTGCTTCTGCTTCTCCTACTTCTCGTTCGGCTCCTCTTTCTGCTTCTCCTTCTCCTTCTTCTGCTTCTCCTTCTGCTTCTGTTTCTCCTTCTGCTTCTGCTTCTTCTTCAATTTCTCCTTCTGCTTCTCATTCTGCTTCTGCGTCTTCTGTTTCTTCTGCTTCTCCTGCTTCTCTTGCTGCTTCTCCTTCTGCGTCTCTTTCTGCTTCTGCTTATCCTTTTGCATCTCCTACTCATAATCAACCTCTTTCACCTACTCCATCAAGTTCTAAAAAATTGTCCAAAGCTTCAGCTACAGCTTATTCTACTATTTCTGAATCTTTCTGCTTCAGCTTCAGATAGTGCTTCTTCTCTTTCTCCTAATGCTTCAGTTCTGCTGCCGCATCTTCGACATCTCTGTTTCTTCTGATACTGC
>NW_012290910.1:0-6122 GCF_000151885.1 Dipodomys ordii | reverse complement strand
GGGAGAAAGCAGCAAGAAGAAGTTAGGAGAAGCAGGAGAAGCAGAAGCAGGAGAAGCAGAATAATCAGATGACGCAGAAGCAGATGAGAAGCAGAAGGAGAAATTGAAGCAGAAGCAGAAGCAGAAGGAGAAACAGAAGCAGAAGGAGAAGCAGAAGAAGGAGAAGGAGAAGGAGAAGCAGAAAGAGAAGCCGAACGAGAAGCAGGAGAAGCAGAAACAGAAGAAACAGAAGAAGGAGAAGAAACAGAAGGAGAAGCAGAAACAGAAGAAAAAGCAGAAAGAGAAGCAGGAGAAGCAGAAGAAGCAGCAGCAGGAGAAGCAAAAGCAGAAGCAGAACCTGAAGCAGAAGGAGAAGCAGGAGAAGCAGAATCTGGAGAAGCAGAAGGAGAAACAGAAGCAGAAAGAGAAGCAAAAGCAGAAGGAGAAGCAGAACTAGAAGCAGAAGAAACAGAAGAAGCAGAGGCATTAGCAGAAGAAGCAGAAGATGCAGAAGCTTAAGGAGAAGCAGAAGGAAAAGCAAAAGAACTAGAAGGTGAAGGAGAAGGAGAAACAGAAGGAGAAGCAGAAAGAGCAGCAGAAGGAGGAGCAGGAGATGCAGAAACAGGAGGAGCATAAGCAGAACATACAGGAGAAGGACAAGAAGCAGAAGCAGAAGGAGAAGCAGATACAGAAGGAGAAGCAGAAAGAGAAGGAGGGGAAGCAGAAGAAGCTGAAGCAGGAGAAGCAGAAGCATAAGAATCCGCAGAAGCAGAAGGAGAACCTGAAGCAGAAGGAGAAGCAGGAGAAGCAGAAGAAGCAGAATCTGGAGAAGCAGAAGGAGAAGCAGAAGCAGAAAGAAAATCAAAAGCAGAAGGAGAAGTAGAAGAAACAGAAGAAGTAGAAGCAGTAGCAGTTGTAGCAGAAGCAGAACGAGAAGCAGAAGGAAAAGCAGAAGAACAAGAAGGAGAAGGAGAAACAGAAGGAGAAGCAGTAGGAGAATAAGAAGGAGAAGCAGAAGAAGGAGAAGCAGAAGCAGAAGAAGATGCAGAAGGAGAAGCAGAAGAAGCAGAAGATGAAGGAGAAGCAGAAGTAGGAGAAGGAGAAGGAGGAGAAGCAGAAGCAGAAGAAGAAGCAGAAGCGGAATGAGAAGCAGAAAGAGAAGCAGGAGAAGCACAAGAAGCAGAACCAGGAGAGGCCGAAAGAGAAGAAGCAGAAGAAACAGAATCAGAATAAGAAGTAGAAGCAGAAGCAGAAGGAGAAGCAGCAGAAGAAGTAGAATCAGAAATTCAGGCAGGAGAAACAGAAGAAGCAGAAGCAGAAGCAGAAGGCGAAGCAAAAAGAGAAGGAGAAGGAGAAGTAGAAGAAGCAGCAGAAGGAGAAGCAGCAGAAGAAACAGAAAAACAAGCAGGAGAAGCAGAAGCACAAAGAGAAGTAGAAGCAGAAGAAGCAGAAAGAGAAGAAGAAGCAGTAGAAGCATAAGAAGCAGAAGCAGGTGAAGCAGAAGCAGAAGATAAAGAAGAAGCATAAGAAGCAGAAGCAGAGGGAGAAACAGAAGAAGGAGAAAGAGCAGCAGAAGGTGAAGCAGATGGAGATGCAGAAGCAGAAAGAGAAGCAGAAACAGAAGGAGAAGAAGAAGGAAAAGTTGGAGAATCAGAAGAAGCAGAAACAGAAGCAGAAAGAGAAGGAGAAGGAGGAGAAGGAGAAGCAGAAGGAGAAGGACAAGCAGGAGAAGCAGAAGAAGCAGAAGCGGGAGAAGTGAAGAAGAAGAAACAGAAGAAAGAGAAGGAGCAGTAGGAGAAGCCGAAGCGAAGGAGAAGCAGAAAGAGAAGCAGAAGAAGCAGAAGAAGCAGTAGCAGGAGAAGCAGAAGCAGAAAGAGAAGCGGGAAAAGCAGAAGAAGCAGAAGCAGGAGAAGCAGAAGCAGAAGAAACAGGAGAAGGACAAGAAGCAGAAACAGAAGGAGAAGCAGAAACAGAAGGAGAAGCAGAAAGAGGAGGGGAAGCAGAAGAAGCAGGAGAAGCAGAAGCATAAGAATCCGAAGAAGCAGAAACAGAACCTGAAGCAAAAGCGGAAGCAGGAGAAGCAGAAGAAGCAGAATCTGGAGAAGCTGAATGAGAAGCTGAAGGAGAAGCAGAAGCAGAAAGAGAATCAAAAGCAGAAGGAGAAGCAGAAGAAACAGAAGAAGCAGAAGCAGTAGCAGTTACAGCAGAAGCAGAAGGAGAAGCAGAAGGAAAAGCAGGAGAACGAGAAGGAGAAGGAGAAACAGAGGCAGAAGCAGAAGGAGAAGCAGAAGCAGAAGAAAGAGCATAAGGACAAGCACAAGCAGAAGGAGATGCAGAACGAGAAGCAGGAGAAGCAGAAGAAGCAGAAGATGAAGGAGAAGCAGAAGTAGGAGAAGGAGAAGGAGGAGAAGCAGAAGCAGAAGGAGAAGCAGAAGCGAAATGAGAAGCAGAAAGAGAAGCAGGAGAAGCACAAGATGCAGAAGCAGGAGAAGCCGAAAGAGAAGAAGCAGAAGAAGCAGAAACAGAAGCAGAAGTAGATGCAGAAGCAGAAGGAGAAGCAGCAGAAGAAGTAGAACCAGAAATTCAGGCAGGAGAAACAGAAGAAGCAGAAGCAGAAAGAGAAGCAAAAAGAGAAGCAGAAGGAGAAGTAGAAGAAGCAGCAGAAGGAGAAGCAGTAGAAGAAGCAGAAAAACAAGCAGGAGAAGCAGAAGCAGAAAGAGAAGTACAAGCAGAAGAAGCAGAAGCAGAAGAGGAAGCAGTAGAAGCATAAGAAGCAGAAGCAGAAGAACAAGAAGCATAAGAAGCAGAAGCAGAAGCAGAGGGAGAAACAGAAGAAGGAGAAGGAGCAGAAGAAGGTGAAGCAGAAGGAGATGAAGAAGCAGAAAGAGTAGCAGAAACAGAAGGAGAAGAAGAAGGATTAGTTGGAGAATCAGAAGAAGCAGAAGCAGAAAGAGAAACAGAAGAAGGACAAGGAGAAGCAGAAGCAGAGGAAAGGAAGGAGACGCAGAAGAAGCAGAAGCGGGAGAAGCAGAAGAAGAAGAAGAAACAGAAGAAGGAGAAGGAGCAGAAGGAGAAGCAGAAGGAGAAGCAGAAAGAGAAGCAGAAGAAGCAGTAGCAGGAGAAGCAGAAGCAGAAGAAACAGAAGAAGCTGAAGCAGCAGAAGCAGGACCTGAAGCAGAAGAAACAGAACAAGCAGAAGAAGCAGTAGCAGAAGCAGAACGAGAAGCAGAAGAAGAAGAAGGAGAAGGAGAAAGAGAAGGATTAGGAGTAGGAAGAGCAGAAGGAGAATCAGAAGCAGAACGAGAAGCAGAAGGAGCAGCAGAAGGAGAAGCAGAAGGAGAAGCAGAAGAAGGAGAAGCAGAAGCAGAAGAAGATGCAGAAGGAGAAGCAGAAGCAGAAGAAGATGCAGAAGGAGAAGCAGGAGAAGCAGAAGAAGCAAAAGCAGAAGTAGAATCAGAAGAAACAGAAGAAGAAGCAGAAGAAAAAGAAGCAAAAGAAACAGAAGAAGGAGAAGAGCAGAAGCAGAAGCAGAAGGAGAAGCAGAAGCAGAAGGAGAAGCAGATAGAGAAGCAGGAGAAGAAGAAGCAGGAGAAGCAGAAGCAGAATAAACAGGAGAAGCCGAAGAAGCAGAAGCAGAATCTGAAGCAGAAGGAGAAACAGAAGCAGCACAATCTGAAGCAGAAGCAGAAGAAACAGAAATAGTAGAATAAGCAGAAGCAGAAGCAGCAGGTGAAGCAGAAGAAGAAGATGGAGAAGGCGAGAGAGAAGGATTAGGAGTAGGAGAAGCAAAAGGATAAGCAGAAGCAGAAAGAGACGCAGAAGGAAAAGCAGCATGAGAAGTAGGAGAAGCAGGAGAAGGAGAAGCAGGAGAAGCAGAAGAAACAGAAGACGCAGAAGCAGAATGAGAAGAAGAAGGAGAAATTGAAGCAGAAGCAGAAGGATAAGCAGAAGCAGAAGGAGAAGCAGAAGCAGAAGGAGAAGCATAAGAAGGAGAAGGAGAAGCAGAAAGAAAAGCAGAAAGAGAAGCAGAACGAGAAGCAGGAGAAGCAGAAGCAGGAGAAGCAGAAGCAGAAGAAACAGAAGAAGGAGAAGAAGCAGTAGCAGAAGGAGAAGCAAAAACATAAGGAGAAGCAGAAAGAGAAGGTGCGGAAGCAGAAGAAGCAGAAGCAGGAGAAGCAGAAGCATAAGAATCCGAAGAAGCAGAAGCAGAACCTGAAGCAGAAGGAGAAGCAGGAGAAGCAGAAGAAGCAGAATCTGCAGAAGCAGAAGGAGAAGCAGAAGCAGGAAGAGAACCAAAATCAGAAGGAGAAGCAGAAGAAACAGAAGATACAGAAGCAGTAGCAGAAGAAGCTGAAGATTTTGAAGCAGAAAAAGAAGCACAAGAAATAGCAGAACAACGAGAAGGAGAAGGAGAAACAGAAGGAGAAGCAGAAGCAGAAGCAGAAAAAGAATCAGGAAAAGCAGAAGAAGCAGAAACAGACGGAGAACCAGAAGAAGGAGAAGGAGAAGCAGAAGCAGAAGAAGAAGCACAAGGAAAAGCACAAGCAGAAGGAGATGCAGAAGGAGAAGCAGGAGAAGCAGAAGAAGCAGAAGCAGAAGGAGAAGAACTAAAGAGAAGAAGCAGAAGCGGGAGAAGCAGAAGTAGAAAGAGAAGCCGACGAAGAGAAGCAGAACGAGAAGCAGGAGAAGCAGAAGAAGCAGAAGCGGGAGAAGCAGAAGAAGAAGAAACAGAAGAAGGAGAAGGAGCAGAAGCAGAAGGAGAAGCAGAAGCAGAAGGGGAAGCAGAAAGAGAAGCAGGAAAAGCAGAAAAGCAGAAGCAGGAGAAGCAGAAGCAGAAGAATACGAAGAAGCAGAAGCAGAAGCAGAACCTGAAGCAGAAGGAGAAGCAGGTGAAGCAGAAGAAGCAGAATCTGGAGATGCAGAATGACAAGCTGAAGGAGAAGCAGAAGCAGAAAGAGAATCAAAAGCAGAAGGAGAAGCAGAAGAAACAGAAGAAGCAGAAGCAGTAGCAGTTGCAGCAGAAGCAGAAGGAGAAGCAGAAGGAAAAGCAGGAGAATGAGAAGGAGAAGGAGAAACAGAAGCAGAAGCAGAAGAAGGAGAAGCACAAGGAGAAGCAGAAGCAAAAGAAGCAGCAGAAGGAGAAGCAGAAGCAGAAGAAGATGCAGAAGGAGAAGCAGGAGAAGCAGAAGAAGCAGAAGCAAAAGGAGAAAGAGAAGGAGAAGAAGGAGAAGCAGAAGTAGAATCAGAAGAAGCAGAAGAAGAAGAAGAAGAAGAAGAAGAAGCAAAACAAACAGAAGAAGGAGAAGAGCAGAAGCAGAAAGAAAAGCAGAAGCAGAAGGAGAAGCAGAAAGAGAAGCAGGAGAAGCAGAAGAAGCAGGAGAAGCAGAAGCAGAAGAAACAGGAAAAGCCGAAGAAGCAGAAGCAGAATCTGAAGCAGAAGGAGAAACAGAAGAAGCACAATCTGAAGCAGAATCAGAAGAAACAGAAATAGTAGAATAAGCAGAAGCAAAAGCAACATGAGAAGCAGAAGAAGAAGACGGAGAATTCGAAAGAGAAGGATTAGGAGTAGGAGAAGGAAAAGGATAAGCAGAAGCAGAAAGAGACGCAGAAGGAGAAGCAGCACGAGAATTAGGAGAAGCAGGAGAAGCAGAAGCAGGAGAAGCAGAAGAAACAGAAGACGCAGAAGCAGAATGAGAAGCAGAAGGAGAAATTGAAGCAGAAGCAGAAGCAGAAGGAGAAGCAGAAGTAGGAGAAGGAGAAGGAGGAGAAGCAAAAGCAGAAGGAGAAGCAGAAGCGGAATGAGAAGCAGAAAGAGAAGCAGGAGAAGCACAAGAAGCAGTAGCAGGAGAAGCCGAAAGAGAAGAAGCAGAAGAAGCAGAAACAGAAGCAGAAATAGAAGCAGAAGCAGAAGGAGAAGCAGCAGAAGAAGTAGAACCAGAAATTCAGGCAGGAGAAACAGAAGAAGCAGAGCAGAAGCAGAAGGAGAAGCAAAAAGAGAAGCAGAAGAAGAAGTAGAAGAACCAGCAGAAGGAGAAGCAGCAGAGAAGCAGAAATACAAGCAGGAGAAGCAGATGAGAAAGAGAAGTAGAAGCAGAAGAAGCAGCAGCAGAAGAAGAAGCAGTAGAAGCATAATAAGCCGAAGC
>NW_012290909.1:0-4509 GCF_000151885.1 Dipodomys ordii | reverse complement strand
AGAAGAAGGAGAAGCATAAGGAGAAGCATAAGCCATGAAGCAGTAGATGCAGGAGAAGCAGAAGAAATAGAATAAGCAAAAGAAGCAGGAGCAGAAGCAGTGGGAGAAGCAGAAGAAGGAGAAGGAGAAGGAGCAGCAGAAGGAGAAGCAGAAGCAGAAAGAGAAGCAGAAACAGAAGGAGAAAAAAAGGAGAAGCAGGAGAATCAGACGAAGCAGAAGTATAAACAGAATGAGAAGTAGAAGAAGGATAAGCAGAAGTAGAATCAGAAGAACAGAAGAAGAAGAAGAAGAAGAAGAAGAAGAAGAAGAAACAGAAGCAAAAGAAACAGAAGAAGGAGAAGAGCAGAAGCAGAAGCAGAAGGAAAAGCAGAAGCAGAAGGAGAAGCAGAAAGAGAAGCAGGAGAAGCTGAAGAAGCAGGAGAAGCAGAAGCAGAAGAAACAGGAGAAGCCGAAGAATCAGAAGAAGAATCTGAAGCACAAGGAGAAACAGAAGAAGCACAATCTGAAGCAGAAGCACCAGGAGAAGCAGAAGAAGAAGAAGGAGAAGGCGAAAGAGAAGGATTAGGAGTAGGAGAAACAAAAGGATAAGCAGAACCAGAAAGAGACGAAGAAAGAGAAGCAGCACGAGAAGTAGGAGTAGCAGGAGAAGAAGAAGCAGGAGAAGCAGAAGAAACAGAAGGCGCAAAAGCAGAATGAGAAGCAGAAGGAGAAATTGAAGCAGAAGCAGAAGCAGAAGGAGAAGCAGAAGCAGAAGAAGAAGCAGAAGAAGGAGAAGGACAAGGAGAAGGAGAAAGAGAAGCAGAAAGAGAAGCAGAACGAGAAGCAGGAGAAGCAGAAGCTAGAGAAGCCGAAGCAGAAGAAACAGAAGAAGGGGAAGAAGCAGAAGCAGAAGGAGAAGCAGAAACAGAAGGAAAAGCAGAAATAGAAGCAGGAGCAGCAGAAGAAGCAGCAGCAGGAGAAGCAGAAGCAGAAGAAGCCGAAAGAGCAAAAGCAGAACCTGAAGCAGAAGGAGAAGCAGGAGAAGCAGAAGAAGCAGAATCTGGAGAAGCAGAAGGAGAAGCAGAAGCAGAAAGAGAAGCAAAAGCAGAAAGAGAAGCAGAAGAAACAGAAGAAGCAGAGGCAGTATTAGAAGAAGCAGAAGATTCAGAAGCAGAAGGAGAAGCAGAAGGAAAAGCAGAAGAACTAGAAGGAGAAGGAGAAGGAGAAACAGGAGTAGAAGCCGAAAGAGAAGCAGAAGAAGGAGCAGTAGAAGGAAAAGCGGCAGGAGAAACAGAAAGAGCAGCAGAAGGAGAAGCAGGAGATGCAGAAACAGGAGAAGCAGAAGCAGAAGATACACGAGAAGGACAAGAAGCAGAAGCAGAAGGAGAAGCAGAAAGAGAAGGAGGGGAAGCAGAAGCAGGAGAAGCAGAAGCATAAGAATCCGAAGAAGCAGAAGCAGAACCTGAAGCAGAAGGAGAAGCAGGAGAAACAGAAGAATCAGCGTCTGGAGAAGCAGAATGAGAAGCAGAAGGAGAAGCAGAAGCAGAAAGACAATCAAAAGCAGAAGGAGAAGCAGAAGAAACAGAAGAAGTAGAAGCAGTAGCAGTTGTAGCAGAAGCAGTAGGAAAAGCAGAAGGAAAAGCAGAAGAACAAGAAGGAGAAGGAGAAACAGAAGGAGAAGCAGAAGGAGAAGCAGAAAGAGAAGCAGGTAAAGCAGAAGAAGAAGAAGGAGAAGCAGAAGAAGCAGAAGCAGAAGGAGAAGCAGGAAAAGCAGAAGAAGCAGAAGCAAAAGGTGAAGCAAAAGAAGGAGAAGGAGAAGCAGAGGCAGAAGAAGAAGCATAAGGACAAGCACAAGCAGAAGGAGATGCACAAGGAGAAGTAGGAGAAGCAGAAGAAGCAGAAGCTGAAAGAGAAGCAGAAGTAGGAGAAGGAGAATTAGGAGAAGCAGAAGCAGAAAGAGAAGCAGAAGCAGAATGAGAAGCAGAAAGAGAAGCAGGAGGAGGACAAGAAGCAGAAGCAGGAGAAGCCGAAAGAGAAGAAGCAGAAACAGAAGCAGAAGGAGAAGCAGAAGGAGAAGGAGAAGCAACAGAAGAAGTAGAACCAGAAATTCAGGCACGAGAATCAGAAGAAGCAGAAGCAGAAGGAGAAGCAAAAAGAGAAGCAGAAGGAGAAGTAGAAAAAGCAGCAGAAGAAGCAGAAAAACAAGCAGGAGAAGCAGAAAGAGAAGTAGAAGCAGAAGAAAAAGCAGTAGAAGCAGAAGAAGCAGAAGCAGGAGAAGCAGAACCAGAAGAAAAAGAAGAAGCATAAGAAGCAGAAGCAGAGGGAGAAACAGAAGGAGAAGGAGCAGCAGAAGGTGAAGCAGAAGGAAATGCAGAAGCAGAAAGAGAAGCAGAAATAGAAGAAGAAGAAGGAGAAGTTGGAGAATCAGAAGAAGCAGAAGCAGAAAGTGAAGCAGAAGAAGGAGAAGGACAAGCAGGAGAAGCAGAAGAAGCAGAAGCGGGAGAAGCAGAAGAAGAAGAAGAAACAGAAGAAGGAGAAGGAGCAGAAGGAGAAGCAGAAGCAGAAGGAGAAGCAGAAAGAGAAGCAGAAGAAGCAGTAGCAGGTGAAGCAGAAGCAGAAGAAACAGAAGAAGCCGAAGAATCAGAAGGAGAAACTGAAGCAGAAGGAGAAGCAGAAGCAGCAGAAGCTGGAAAAGCAGAAGCAGAAGAAACCGAACAAGCAGAAGAAGCAGAAGCAGAACGAGAAGCAGAAGAAGAGGGATAAAGAGAAGGATTAGGAGTAGGAGGAGCAGAAGCAGAATAAGAAGCAGAAAGAGAAGCAGAAGAAGAAGCAGAAGGAGAAACAGAAGAAGCAGAAGCAGGAGAAGCAGAAGCAGAAGCAGAATGAGAAGCACAAGAAGGAGAAATTGAAGGAGAAGGAGAAGGAGACGGAGAAGCAGAAGGAGAAGTAGGAGATGCAGAAGAAGAAGAAGCAGGAGAAGCCGAGACAGAAGAAACAGAAGGAGAAGAGCAGAAGCAGAAGGAGAAGCAGAAGGAGAAGCAGAAGAAGCAGAAGCTGAAGCAGAAGAAGAAGAAACAGAAAAAGCAGAAGAAGCAGAAGAAGAAGCAGCAGGAGAAGCAGAAGAAGAAGAAGCAGAAGGAGAAAGAGAAGGATTAGGAGTAGGAGAAACAGAAGGATAAGCAGAAGCAGAAAGAGAAGGAGAATGAGAAGGAGAAGCAGGAGAAGCAGAAGAAGCAGAAGCAGGAGAAGCAGAAGCAGAAGAAACATAGGAAGGAGAAGAAGCAGAAGGAGAAGCAGAAACAGAAGGAAAAGCAGAAAGAGAAGCAGGAGAAGCAGAAGAAGCAGCAGCAGGAGAAGCAGAAGCAGAAGAAGCAGAAGCAGAACCTGAAGCAGAAGGAGAAGCAGGAGAAGCAGAAGAAGCAGAATCTGGAGAAGCAGAAGTAGAAGCAGAAGCAGAAAGAGAAGCAAAAGCAAAAGGAGAAGCAGAAGGGGAACCAGAAGAAACAGAAGAAGCAGAGGCAGTAGCAGAAGATGCAGAAGCAGAAGGAGAAGCAGAAGGAAAAGCAGAAGAACGAGAAGGAGAAGGAGTAGGAGAAACAGAAGGAGAAGCAGAAAGAGAAGCAGAAGAAGGAGCAGGAGAAGGAAAAGCAGCAGGAGAAGCAGAAAGAGCAGCAGAAGGAGAAGCAGAAGCAGAACCTGAAGCAGAAGGAGAAGCAGGAGAAGCAGAAGAAGCAGAATCTGGAGAAGAAGGAGAACCAGAAGGAGAAGCAGAAGCAGAAAGAGAAGCAGAAACAGAAGGAGAAGCAGAAAGAGAAGCAGAAGAAACAGAAGAAGCAGAAGCAGTAGCAGAAGAAGCTGAAGATGCAGAAGCAGATAGAGAAGCAGAAGGAATAACAGAATAACGACAAGGAGAAACAGAAGGAGAAGAAGAATGAGAAGCAGAAGGAGAAGCAGGAAAAACAGAAGAAGCAGAAACAGACGGAGAAGCAGAAGAAGGAGGAGCAGAAGCAAAAGAAGAAGCAGAAGGAAAAGCACAAGCAGAAGGAGATGCAGAAGGAGTAGCAGGAGAAGCAGAAGAAGCAGAAGCAGAAGGAGAAGAAGAAGGAGAAGAAGCAGAATCAGAAGAAGCAGAAGGAGAAGTAGAAAGAGAAGCCGACGAAGAGAAGCAGAACGAGAAGCAGGAGAAGCAGAAGAAGCAGAGCGGGAGAAGCAGAAGAAGAAGAAACAGAAGAAATAGAAGGAGGAGAAGTAGAAGGAGGAGCAGAAGCAGAAGGAGAAGCAGAAAGAGAAGCAGGAAAAGCAGAAGAAGCACAAGCAGGAGAAGCAGAAGCAGAAGAAACAGGAGAAGGACAAGAAGCAGAAGCAGAAGAAGGAGAAGGAGAAGCAGAAAGAGAAGAACTAGAAGCAGAAGACGCAGGAAAAGCAGAAGCAGCAGAAAGAGAAGAAGAAGAAGAAGAAGAAGAAGAAGAAGAAGAAGAAGAAGAAGAAGAAGAAGAAGAAGAAGAAGAAGAAGAAGAAGACGAAAAAGAA
>NW_012290908.1:0-1872 GCF_000151885.1 Dipodomys ordii | reverse complement strand
TCCCCCGCTGTGTCCTCCGCTGAGTCCCCTCTGTATCGACGCTGTGTCCCGCTGTGTCCCGCTGTGTCCTCGCTGTGTTCCCCGCTGTGTCCCGCTGTGTCCCCCGCTGTGTCCCCCGCTATGTCCTCGCTGGGTCCCCCGCTGGGTCCCGCTGGGTCCCCCGCTGTGTCCCGCTGTGTCCGACTGTGTCCCGCTCTGTCCCCGCTGTGTCCCGCTGTGTCTTGCTGTGTCCCCTCTGTGTGCCCGCTGTGTCCCGCTGTGTACCCCGCTGTGTCCAGCTGTGTCACCGCTGTGTCCCGCTGTGGCCTGTCTCTGTCTCCGCTGTGTCCCGCTGTGTCCCCCGCTTTGTCCCGCTGTGTCCCGCTGTGTCCCCCGCTTTGTCCTGCTGTGTCCCTGCAGTGTCCCGCTGTGTCCCACTGTTTCACACTGTGTCCTGTGGTGTCCCCGCTGTGTCCCGCTGTGTCCCGCTGTTTCCCCCACTGTGTCCCCTCGCTATGTCCTGCTGTGTCCCCCACTGTGTCCCGCACTGTCCTTGCTGTGTCCCCCGCTGTGTCCCCCGCTGAGTCCCCGCTGGTTCACCGCTGTGTCCCGCTATTTCCTCGCTGTGTCCCCTGCTGTCTCTGTCTCTGTCCCCCGCTGTGTCTCACGCTTTGTCCCTGCTGTGTCCCACTGTGTCCCGCTGAGTCCGGCTGTGCCCCCACTGTGTCCCGTTGTGTCCACAGCTATGTACCACGCCTTGTAACGCTGTGTCCCCGCTGTATCGACTCTGTGTCCCGCTGTGTCCCGCTGTGTCCTCGATCTGTTCCCCGCTGGGTCCCGCTGTGTCCCCCGCTGTGTCCTCGCTGTGTCCCCTGCTGTTTCCCGCTGTGTCCTCTCTGGGTCCACCACTGTGTCCCGCTGTGTCCCCCACTGTGTCGCGCTGTGTCCGGCTGTGTCCCGCTCTGTCCCCGCTGTGTCCCTCTGTGTCCCCACTGTGTGCCTTCTGTGTCCCGCTGTGTCTCCCGCTTTGTCCCACTGTGTCCCACTGTGTCCCTGCTGTGTCCCGCTGTGTCCCCGCTGTGTGCCCGCTGTGTCCCACTGTGTACCCCGCTGTGTCCAGCTGTGTCACCGCTGTGTCTCGCTGTGGCCACTCTCTGTCTCCACTGTCCCCCGCTGTGTGCCCCGCTGTGGCCCGCTGTGGCCCGCTGTGTCCCCCGCTTTGTCCTGCTGTGTCCCGCAGTGTCGCCGCTGTGTCCCGCTGTGTAACACTGTGTCCCATGGTGTCCCACTTTGTCCCACAATGTGTCCCCCGCTGAGTACCCTCCGTGTCGCCGCTGTGTCCCACTGTGTCCTCGCTGTGTCCCCCGCTGTGTCCCGCTGTGTCCTCCCTGTGTCCCCCGCTGTGTCCCGCTGTGTCCTCGCTGTGTTCCCCGCTGTGTCCAGCTGTTTCCCCCACTGTGTCCCCCACTGTGTCCTCGCTGTGTCCCCCGCTGTGTCCCGCTGTGTCCCCCTCTGTGTACCGCTGTGTCCCCCGCCGTGTCCCGCTGTGTCCCCCTGTGTCCCGCTGCGTCCCCCCTGTGTCCCGCTGTGTCCCGCTTTGTCCCCCACTGTGTCCCGCAGTGACCACGTTGTGTCCCGCTGTGTCCCACTGTGTCCCGTGGTGTCCCACTTTTTCCCCCGCTGTGTCCCCGGCTGAGTCTCGCTGTGTCCCCACTGTGTCCTCTCTGTGTCCCCCGCTGTGTCCTGCTCTGTTCCCCACTGTGTCTCCCTTTTTGTCCCTGCTGTGCCCCGCTGTGTCCCGCTGTGTCCCCCACTGTGTCCCGTTGTGTCAACAGCTGTGTACCCCGCTGTGTCCCGCTGTGTCTCTGCTGTATCGATGCTGTGTCCCGCTGG
>NW_012290907.1:0-8773 GCF_000151885.1 Dipodomys ordii | reverse complement strand
CACCCCGCTGTGTCCTTGCTGTGTTCCCGCTGGGTCCCTCTCTGTCCCACAGTGTCCCCTGCTGAGTCCCGTTGTGTCACCGCTGTGTCCCGCTGTGTCCCCGCTTTATCGATGCTGTGTCCCGCTGGGTCCCGCTGTGTCCTCTCTTTGTTCCCCTCTGTGTCCCTCTGTGTCCCCCGCTGTGTCTCTCGCTGTGTCCCGCTGTGTCCCCGGCTGTGTCCGGCTGTGTCCTGCTGTGTCCCCCGCTGTGTCCTTGCTGTGTCCCCGCTATGTCCCGCTGTGTCCCGCAGTGTCCCCAGCTGTGTCCCGCTGTGTCACCGCTGTGTCCCGCTTTGTCCTCTCTGTGTCCCCCGCTGTGTCCCGCTTTGTCTCTGCTGTGTACCCTGCTGTGTCCCTCTGTGTCCCCCGCTCTGTCCTGCTGTGTCCCCTGCTGTGTCCCCACTGTGTCACGCTGTGTTTTGCTGTGTCCGGCTGTGTCCTTGCTCTGTCTCCCTCAGTGTCCAGCTGTGTCCTCCCTGTGTCCCCCGCTGTGTCACGCTGAGTCCCCTGTTGTGTCCCGCTGTGTCCTGCTGTGTCACGCTCTGTCCCCTCTGTGTCCCTCTGTGTCCAGCTCTGTCCCTGTTGTGTGTCCGCTGTGCCCCGCTGTGTACCCTTCTGTGTCCAGCTGTGTCCCCTCTGTGTCCCGCTGTGTCCCTTCTCTGTCCCCCGCTGTCCACTGCTGTGTCCCCCGGCTGTGTCCCGCAGTGTCCCCACTGTGTCCCGCTGTGTCCTACTGTGTCCCGTGGTGTCCCGCTTTTTCCCCTCTATGTCTTCTGCTGAGTCCCCTCTGTGTCCCCGCTGTGTCCAGCTGTGTCCTCGCTGTGTCCTCCGCTGTCTCCTGCTTTGTCCCACGCTGTGTCCTACTGTGTCCCACTGTGTCCCTGCTGTGTCCCCTGCTGTGTCCCGCTGTGTCCTGCTGTGTCCCCCGCTGTGTCTGCTGGGTCCCGCTGTGTCCCCGCTGTGTCCCTGCAGTGTCCGGCTGTGTCCCCCGCTGTGTCCCGCTGGGTCCCGCTGTGTCCCCAGCTGTGTCCCGCTGTGTCCCCGCAGGGTCACTGCTGTTTCACGCTGTGTCCTGCTGTGTTCGGTGGTGTCCCGCTTTGTCCTCCGCTGTGTCCCACTGTGTCCACTGCTGGGTCCCCGCTGGGTCCCCGCTGGGTCCCGCTGTGTCTCGCTGTTTCCCGCTGTGTCCTGGCTTTGTCCCATGCTGTGTTCCGCTGTGTCCTCCCTGTGTCCCCCGCTGTGTCCCGCTGTGTCCCCCGCTGTGCCCCGCAGTGTCCCGCTGTGTCCTGTGGTGTCCCGCTTTGTCCCCTGCTATGTCCCCAGCTGAGTCCCCGCTGTGTCCTGCTTTGTCCCGCTGTGTCCCCGCTGTGTCCCCGCTGTGTCCTGCTGTGTCCTGCTGGGTCCAGCTGTGTCCCCGCTGTGTCCCCGCTGTGTCCCGCTGTGTCCCGCTGTGTACTGCTGTGTCCCCCGCTGAGTCCCGCTGTGTCCCAATGTGTCCTCGCTGTGTCCCGTGCTGGGTCCCGCTGTGTCCCCCTGTGTCCCCCGCTGTGTCCCGCTGTGTCCGGTTGTGTCCCCCGCTGTGTCCCCCGCTGTGTCCCCCGCAGTGTCAGCGCTGTGTCCCGCTGTGTCCTCGCTGTGTCACGCTGTGTCTCGCTGTGCCCCCACTGTGTCCCGTTGTGTTCACAGCTGTGTACCACGCTGTGTAACACTGTGTACCCGCTGTATCGACGCTGTGTACCGCTGGTTCCCGCTGTGTCCTCGCTGTGTTCCCCGCTGTGTCCCGCTGTGTCCCCCACTGTGTCCCCCGCTGTGTCCCTATGTGTCCCACGCTTTGTCCCCCTGTGTCCCCGCAGTTTCCCCGCTGTGTCCCGCTGTTTCCCACTGTGTTCTGTGGTGTCCCGCTTTGTCCCCCGCTGTGTCCCCCGGTGAGTCGCCGCTGTGTCCCCGCTTTGTCCCGCTGAGTCCTCCATGTGTCCCCCTTTGTGTCCCGCTGTGTCCCCCGCTGTGTCCCGCTGTGTCCACTGCTGGGACCCGGCTGTGTCCCGCTGTGTCCTGCTGTGTCCGGCTGTGTCCTCACTGTGTCCCACTCTGTGTTCCTCTCTGTCCTCGCTATGTCCCCCGCTGTGTCCCGCTGTGTCCCCCGCTGTGCCCAGCAGTGTCCCGCTCTGTCCCGCTGTGTCCTCGCTGTGTCACGCTGTGTCCCGCTGTGTCCTTGCTGTGTCACTCTGTGTCCCGCTGTGTCCCCCACTGTTTCCCCTGCTGTGTCTGGCTGTGTCCCCCACTGTGTCCCGCTCTGTCCCCCTCTGTGTCCCGCTGTGTCCCCCGCTGTGTCCCACTGTGTCCCTGCAGTGTCACTGCTGTTTCCTGCTGTGTCCCGCTGTGTTCCGTGGTGTCCCTCTTTGTCTCCTGCTGTGTCCCCCGCTGTGTCCCGCTGTGTCCGACTGTGTCCCGCTCTGTCCCCGCTATGTCTCGCTGTGTCCCGCTGTGTCCCCGCTGTGTGCCCGCTGTGTCCCGCTATGTCCCCCGCTTTGTCCTGCTGTGTCCCCGCAGTGTCCCGCTGTTTCCCACTGTGTCACACTCTGTCCCGTGGTGTTCCTCTTTGTCCCCCGCTGTGTCCACCACTGTGTCCCCTCTTTGTGGCCGCTGTGTCCTGCTGTGTCCTCGCTGTGTCCCCCGCTGTCTCCCGCTTTGTCCCCCGCTGTGTCCCCGCTGTGTCACGCTATGTCCTCGCTGTTTCCCCCACTGTGTCCCGCTGTGTCCCCGCTATGTCCCCAGCTGTGTCCCGCTGTGTCCCGCTGTGTACCCCGCTGTGTCCCGCTATGTTCCCGCAGTGTCCCGCTGTGTCCCGCTGTGTCCTCGCTGTGTCCCCCGCTGTGTCCCGTTGTGTCCCCAGCTGTGTACCTCGCTGTGTCCCGCTGTGTCCACACTGTATCGATGCTGGGTCCCACTGTGTCCTGCTGTGCCCTCCCTGTGTCCCCAGCTATGTCCCGCCGTGTCTGCCACTGTGTCCCGCTGTGTCTACTGCTTTGTCCCCGCTGTGTCCCACTGTGTCCCGCTGTGTCCTCGCTGTGTCCCCCGCTGTCTCCTGCTTTGTCCCCCGCTTTGTTCCGCTGTGTCACGCTGTGTCCTCCCTGTGTCCCCCGCTGTATCCCGCTGTGTCCCCGCTATGTCCCCAGCTGTGTCCCGCTGTGTTCCGCTGTGTCCCCCGCTGTGTCCCGCTATGTTCCCGCAGTGTCCCGCTGTGTCCCGCTGTGTCCTCGCTGTGTCCCCCGCTGTGGCCCGTTGTGTCCCCAGCTGTGTACCTCGCTGTGTCCCGCTGTGTCCCCACTGTATCGACGCTGGGTCCCACTGGGTCCCGCTGTGTCCTCCCTGTGTCCCCAGCTATGTCCCGCCGTGTCCGCCAGTGTGTCCCGCTGTGTCTACTGCTTTGTCGCCGCTGTGTCCCGCTGTGTCCTCGCTGTGTCGCACGCTGTGTTCTGCTGTGGCCTCGCTTTTTTCCTCGCTGTGTCCCGCTGTGTACCCCTCTGTGTCCCCCACTGTTTCCCGCTGTGTCCCCTGCTGTGTTCCTGCTGTGTCCCCGCTGTGTCCCGCTGTGTCCCGCTGTGGACTGCTGCGTCCCCCGCTGAGTCCCGCTGTGTCCCCGCTGTGTCCCAATGTGTCCTCGCTCTGTCCCCTGCTGTGTACCTCTGTATCCTTCCTGTGTCCCCCGCTGTGTCCCGCTGTGTCCCGCTGTGTCCCCTGCTGTGCCCCCACTATGTCCCGCTGTGTTCCCTGCTGTGTACCGCTGTGTGCCCCGCAGTGTTAGCGCTGTGTACCGCTGTGTCCTCGCTGTGTCCCCTGCTGTCTCCCCCTCTGTACCCCGCTGTGTCTCAAGCTTTGTCCCTGCTGCGTCCCACTGTGTACCGCTGTGCCCCCACTGTGTCCCGTTGTGTTCACAGCTGTGTACCACGCTGTGTAACGCTGTGTCCCCGCTGTATCGACGCTGTGTCGCCCTGGGTCCCGCTGTGTCCTCGCTGTGTTCCCCGCTGTGTCCCGCTGTGTCCGCCACTGTGTCCCGCTGTGTCTACGGCTGTGTCCCCGCTGTGTCCCGCTGTGTCCTCGCTGTGTCCTCGCTGTGTCCCACGCTGTGTTCTGCTGTGTCCTCGCTTTTTTCCCCGCTGTGTCCTGCTGTGTCCCTGCCATATTGACGCTGGGTTCACCTGGGTACCGCTGTGACCTCCCTGTGTCCCCCACTGTGTCCCGCAGTGTCCCCCGCTGTGTCCCTGCTGTGTCCCCGCTGTGTCCCGGTGTGTCCCGCTGTGTACTGCTGTGCCCCGCTGAGTCCCGCTGTGTCCCGTTGTGTCCACAACTGTGTACCACGCTGTGTAACGCTGTGTCCCCGCTGTATCGACGCTCTGTCCCACTGTGTCCCGCTGTGTCCTCTCTGTGTTCCCCGCTGTGTCCCACTGTGTCCCCTGCTGTGTCCCCCGCTGTGTCCTTGCTGTGTCCCCTGCTGTGTCCTGCTGTGTCCTCACTGGGTCCCCCACTGTGTCCCGCTGTGTCCCCCGCTGTGTCCCGCAAGTCCGGCTATGTCCTTCTCTGTCCCAGCTGTGTCCCGCTGTGTCCCACTGTGTCCCCGCTGTGTGCCTGTTGTGTCCCGCTGTGTCCGACTGTGTGCCCGCTGTGCCCCGCTGTGTCCCCCGCTTTGTCCCCCGCTGTGTCCTTGCTGTGTCCCTGCTGTGTCCCGCTGTGTCCTCACTGGGTCCCCCACTGTGTCCCGCTGTGTCCCCCGCTGTGTCCCACTGTGTCCGGCTATGTCCCTCTCTGGCCCCGCTGTGTCCCGCTGTGTCCCTGCTGTGTGCCTGCTGTGTCCCGCTGTGTCCCACAGTGTCCCCGCTGTGTCCCGCTGTGTCCCGCTGTGTCCCCGCTGTGTGCCCGCTGTGTCCCGCTGTGTACCCCGCTGTGTCCAGCTGTGTCACCGCTTTGTCTCGCTGTGGCCACTCTCTGTCTCCGCTGTCCCCCGCTGTGTGCCCCGCTGTGTCCCGCTGTGTCCCGCTGTGTCCCCCGCTTTCTCCTTCTATGTCCCGCAGTGTCCCCGCTGTGTCCCGCTGTGTAACACTGTGTCCCGTGGTGTCCCACTTTGTCCCACCCTGTGTCCCCCGGTGAGTCCCCTCTGTGTCGCCGCTGTGTCCCCATGTGTCCTCGCTGTGTGCCCCGCTGTCTCCCGCTTTTACTCCCGCTGTGTTCCGCTGTGTCCCGCTGTGTCCCCGCTCTGTCCCCAGCTGTGTCCCGCTGTGTACCCCGCTGTGTGCTGCTATGTTCCCGCAGTGTCCCCGCTGTGTCCCGCTGTGTCCCGCTGTGTCCTTGCTGTGTCCCCAGCTGTGTACCCCACTGTGTCCCGCTGTGTCACTGCTGTATCGACGCTGGGTCCCGCTGTGTCCCATTGTGTCCTCCCTTTGTCCAACGCTGTGTCCCGCTGTGTCTACTGCTGTGTCCCCGCTGTGTCCTGCTGGGTCCAGCTGGATCCCTGCTGTATCCACACTGGGTCCCGCTGGGTCCTGGTCTGTCATCCCTGGGTCCCCCGCTGTGTACCGCTCTGTCCCTCGCTCTGTCTCTGCTGTGTCCCCGCTGTGTCCCACGTTGTCCCGCTGTATACTGCTGTGTCCCCCGCTGAATCACGCTGTGTCCCAATGTGTCCCAATGTGTCCTCGCTCTGTCCCCTGCTGTGTCCCGCTGTGTCCTCCCTGTGTCCCCCGCCGTGTCCCGCTGTGTCCCGCTGTGTCCCCCGCTGTGTCCCCCGCTATGTCCCGCTGTGTCCCCCGCTGTGTCCCACTGTGTCCTTGCTGTGTCCCATGCTGTGTCCCGCTGTGTCCTGCTGTGTCACGCTGTTTCCCCACTGCGTCCCAGCTGTGTCCCTCTGTGTACCACGCTGTGACCAGCTTTGTCCCCACTGTGTCTCGCTGTGTCCCACGCTCTGTCCCACACTGTGTCCGCTCTGTCCCCCTCTGTGTCCCGCTGTGTCCCCCGCTGTGTCCCACTGTGTCCATGCAGTATCACTGCTGTTTCCTGCTGTGTCCCGCTGTGTTCCGTGGTGTCCCTCTTTGTCTCCCGCTGTGTCCCCCGCTGAGACCCCGCTGTGTCAACGCTGTGTCCTGCTGTGTCCTCGCTGTGTCCCCCGCTGTCTCCAGCTCTGTCCCCCGCTGTGTCTCACGCTTTTTCCCCGCTGTGTCCCACTGTGTCCCGCTGTGTCCCGCTGTGCCCGCACTGTGTCCCGTTGTGTCCACAGCTGTGTACCACGCTGTGTAACGCTGTGTGCCCACTGTATCGACGCTGTGTCCCGCTGTGTCTCCCGCTGTGTCCTCGCTGTGTTCCCCGCTGTGTCCCGCTGTGTCCCCCGCTGTGTCCCCTTGTGTCCCCCGCTGTGTCCCGCTGTGTCCTCGCTGGGTCTCCCGTTGGGTCCCGCTGTGTCCCCCGCTATGTCCCACTGTGTACCGCTGTGTCCCCCGCTGTGTCCTGTTGTGTCCCCAGCTGTGTACCCCGTTGTGTCCCGCTGTATCGACGCTGTGTCCCACTGGGTCCCGCTGTTTCCTTCCTGTGTTGCCCGCGGGGTCTCGCTGTGTCCCCGCTGTATCGACGCTGTGTCCCCGCTGTGTCCCGCTGTATCCCACTCTGTCCTCGCTGTGTCCCCTGCTGTGTCCCGTTGTGTCCCCAGCTGTGTCCCCTGCTATGTCCCGCTGTGTCTACTGCTGTGTCCACGCTGTGTCCCGCTTTGTCTCGCTGTGTCCAGCTGTGTCCTCTCTGTGTCCCCCGCTATGTTCCACTGTGTCCTCGCTGTGTCCCCTGCTGTGTCCCGCTGTGTCCCCATTGTGTCCCCCGCTGTGTCGCGCTGTGTCCCGCTGTGTCCCCCGCTGTGTCCGCTGCTGTGTCCTGCTGTGTCCCCCGCTTTGTCACCAATGTGTCCCGCTGTGTCCTCGCTGTGTCCCGCTGTGTCTCGCTGTGCCCCCACTCTGTCCCGTTGTGTCCACAGCTGGGTACCACGCTGTGTAACCCTGTGTCCCTGCTGTATGGACTCTGTGTCCTGCTGGGTCCCGTTGTGTCCTCGCTGTGTTCCCCGCTGTGTCCCTCTGTGTCCCCAGCTGTGTCCTCCGCTGTGTCCCGCTGTGTCCTCGCTGTGTCCCCCGCTGTGTCCCGCTGTGTCCCACGCTGTGTTTCGCTGTGTCCCACACTCTGTCCCCCACTGTGTCCCGCTGTGTCCCCCGCTGTTTTGCATTGTGTCCCCCACTGTGTCCCGCTGTGTCCCCGCAGGTTCACCTCTGTTTCCCGCTGTGTCCCGCTGTGTTCCGTGGTGTCCTCGCTATGTCCCCCTGCTGTGTCCCGTTGTGTCCCGCTGTGTCCTTGCTGTGTCCCCCTGCTGTGTCCCGTTGTGTCCCGCTGTTTCACCGCTGTGTCCCACACTGTGTCCCGCTGTGTCCCCCACTGTGTCCCGCTGTGTCCCCGCAGGTTCACCTCTGTTTCCCGCTGTGTCCCTTTGTGTGCCGCTGTGTCCTCGCTGTGTCCCCGCTGTGTCTCGCTGTGTGCCGCTGTGTCCCCGCAGGTTCACCTCTGTTTCACGCTGTGTCCCGTTGTGTGCCGCTGTGTCCTCGCTGAGTCCTCTACTGTCTCCCTCTCTGTCCCCCGCTGTGTCTCACGCTTTGTCCCCGCTGTGTCCCACTGTGTACCGCTGTGTCCGGCTGTGCCCCCACTGTGTCCCGTTGTGTCCACAGCTGTGTTCCACGCTGTGTACCACGCTGTGTCCCCGCTGTATCGACGCTGTGTCCCCGCTGTATCGACGCTGTGTCCCGCTGTGTCCCGCTGTGTCCTCGCTGTGTTCCCCGCTGTGTCCCGCTGTGTCCACCGCTGTGTTCCCAGCTGTGTCCTCGCTGTGTCCCTGCTGTGTCCTGCTGTGTCCTCACTGGGACCACCACTGTGTGTCACTGTGTCCACCGCTGTGTCCCGCTGTGTCCAGCTGTGTCCCGCTTTGTCCCCGCTGTGTCCCGCTGTGTCCCGCTGTGTCCCCGCTGTGTGCCTGCTGTGTCCCGCTGTGTCTCCCGCTTTGTCCAGCTGTGTCCCACTGTGTCCCCGCTGTGTGCCCGCTCTATCCTGCTGTGTATCCCGCTGTGTCCAGTTGTGTCACCGCTGTGTCTCGCTGTGGCCACTCTCTGTCTCCGCTGTCCCCCGCTGGGTCCCCCGCTGTGGCCCGCTGTGTCCCGCTGTGTCCCCCGCTTTGTCCTGCTGTGTCCCGCAGTGTCCCCGCTGTGTCCCGCTGTGTAACACTGTGTCCCGTGGTGTCCCACTTTGTCCCACGCTGTGTCCCCCGCTGAGTCCCCTCTGTGTCGCCGCTGTGTCCCCCTGTGTCCTCGCTGTGTCCCCCGCTGTCTCCCGCATTGTCCCTCGCTGTGTTCCGCTGTGTCCCACTGTGTCCCCGCTGTGTCCACAGCTGCGTCCCGCTGTGTCCCGCTGTGTCCCGCTGTGTCCCTGCTGTATCGACGCTGTCTCCTGCTGGGTCCCGCTGTGTCCTCGATGTGTTCCCCGCTGTGTCCCGCTGTGTCCCCAGCTGTGTCTCCCGCTGTGTCCCGCTGTGTCCTCGCTGGGTCCCCTGCTATTTCCCGCTGTGACACCCGCTGTGTTCCACTTTGTCCCGCTATGTCCCGCTGTGTCCCCGCTGTGTGCCCGCTGTGTCCCGTTGTGTACTCTGTTGTGTCCAGCTGTGTCACCG
>NW_012290906.1:0-2848 GCF_000151885.1 Dipodomys ordii | reverse complement strand
CTGTGTCCCCATGTGTCACGCTGGGTCCTCTATGTGAATACCTCTGTGTCCCGCTGTGACCTTGCTGTGTCCCCCACTGTGTACCCCGCTATGTCCCACTGTATCCCGGTGTGTCCCCAGCTGTGTCCCGCTGTGTCCCCCTCTCTATCCTCCACTGTGTCCCGCTGTGTACCCCGATGTGTCTTCCTGTGTCCCGCTGTGTCACCGCTGTCCGCCGGTGTGTCACCGCTGTCCCCCGCTGTGTCCTCCGCTGTGTCCCGCTGTGTCTTCGCTGTGTCTCACTGTGTCCCCGCTTTGTCTCCGCTGTGTCCCGCTGTGTCCCGCTGTGTCCCTAGTGTGTCCTCGCGGTGTAACCGCTGAGTCCCTCTGTGTCCGCGCTGTGTCCCATTGTGTCCCCAGCTGTGTCCCCGCTGTGTCCCCGCTGTGTCCTGCTGTGTCCCCGCTGTGTCCCACTGTGTCCCGCTGTGTCCTCGCTGTGTCCCACACTGTGACCCCGCTGTGACCCACTGTGTCCCTGCTGTGTTCCTGCTGTGTCCCGCTGTGTCCCGCTGTGTCCCGCTGTGTCCCCTGCTGTGTCCCGTTGTGTCCCCGCTGTCTACATGTGTGTCCCCGCTGTCCCCCACTCTGTCCCCCGCTGTGTCCCGCTGTGTCCTCCCTGTGTCCCCAGCTGTGTCCCGCTGTGTTCCCCGCTGTGTCCCCCACTGTGTCCCACTGTGTCCCCCGCTGTGTCCCGCTTTGTCCCGCTGTGTCCCCGCTGTCCGCCGGTGTGTCACCGCTGACCCCCACTGGGTCCTCCGCTGTGTCCCGATGTGTCCTCGCTGTGTCTCACTGTGTCCCTGCTTTGTCTCCGCTGTGTCCCACTGTGTCCCTGGTGTGTCCTCGCTGTGTAACCACTGAGTCCCTCTGTGTCCCCGCTGTGTCCCACTGTGTCCCCCGCTGTGTCCCCGCTGTGTCCCCCCTGTGTCCCCGCTGTGTCTTGCTGTGTCCCCGCTGTGTCCAGCTGTGTCCCGCTGTGTCCCCGCTGTGTCCCGCTGTGTCCCGCTGTGGCCTTGCTGTGTCCCCTGCTGTGTCCCTCTGTGTCCCGCTTTGTCCTCGTTGTGTCCCCTGCTATATCCCGCTGTGTTCCCCGCTCTGGCCCGCTGTGTCCCCGCTGTGTCCCGCTGTGTCCCCCGCTATATCCTGCTCCATCCCCCGCTGTGTCCCGCTCTGTCCCGCTGTGTCTCCCGCTGTGTTCCCCTCTGTGTCCTGCTGTGTCCGGCTGTGTCCCGCTGTGTATTGCTGTGTCCCCGCTGTGTCCCGCTGTGTCCTCGCTGTGTCCCAGCTGTGTCCCGCTGTGTCCCCGTTGTTCCCCGGTTTGTCCCCACTGTCCCCCGCTGTGTCCCTCGCTGTGTACCTCTGTGTCCCGCTCTGTCCTCGCTTTTTCCCCGCGATGTCCCGCTGTGTCCGTGCTGTGTCCGTGCTGTGTTCCACTCTCTCCCGTTGTGTGCAGCTCTGTGTCCTCTGCTGTGTCCCCCGCTGTGTCCCGCTGTGTCCCGGTGTGTCCCGCTTTGTCCCCCGCTGTGTCCTGCTGTTTCCCACTGTGCCCCTGCTGTGTCCCCGCTGTGTCCTGCTGTGTACCCCGCTGTGTCACACTGTGTCCCCCGCTGTGTCCCTGCTGTGTCCCTTTGTGTCCCGCTGTGTCCCGTTGTGTACCCCGCAGTGTCCTGCTGTGTCCCCCGAAGTGTCCCGTTGTGTCCCACTGTGTCCACACTGTGTCCCGCTGTGTCCCCGCTGTGTCCCCTACTGTGTCCCGCTGTTTCCCCGGCTGTGTCCCCTTCTGTGTCCCGCTCTTTCCCGCTGTGTCCCGCTGTGTCGTTGCTGTGTCCCCATTTGTGTCCTGCTGTGTCCTCGCTGGGTCCCCCGCTGTGTCCCGATGTGTCCCCATGTGTCACGCTGTGTCCTCACTGGGTCCCACGCTGTGTCTCCGCTCTGTCCCTGCTGTGTTCCACTCTCTCCCGCTGTGTGCGGCTCTGTGTCCCCTGCTGTGTGCCCCGCTGTGTCCCGCAGTATCCCGGTGTGTCCAGTTTAGCCCCCGCTGTGTCCCGCTGTTTCCCACTGTGCCCCTGCTCTGTCCCCGCTGTGTCCCGCTGTGTACCCCGCTGTGTCCCACTGTGTTCCGCTGTGTGCCCCCTTTGTTCCCCTCTGTGTCCTGCTGTGTCCACTGCTGTGTCCCCGCTGTGTCCCCTATGTGTAACGCTGTGTCCGCCTTTGTGTCCTGCTGTGTCCCCCGCTGTGTCCCTGCTGTGTCCCTTTGTGTCCCGCTGTGTCCCGCTGTGTACCCCGTGTCAGGACAAGTTCATCGATGTGTCCATCGAGCAGTTCATGTGTCACACACAAGAAGAAGCTGGTGGTGATCCAGTCGCGTGGCCGGTGGCGCCCGGTGGGGCTCGGGGCAGCCAGGGGCTTCCCCCTCCTTCCCGGTCCCCCCTGTTATCCCCCCACTTTCCCTCCAACCGCACACAGTCCGTCAAAGGCGGGGAGTCGGAATATGGGAACATCACCTACACGCCCGCCATGAAAAGCGCCCACACCACCGCCTCGCGCACCTCCTCCAGGTGAGCCCCCCCTTCTCTTCCCTGCCCCCCGACCTTGCCAGCCTGGCCCTGCGCTTAGGACAGGAGCCGCGATTTCAGGTGGGCAGATGTGGGTTTACGTTCAAGCTCAGTTCTGTGGCAGTGTTTTTGGGCATGTCCTTGGACTCGAAGTCAGGGCTTGGGCGCCATCCGTGAGCTCTTGTCTCAAGGTGGGTGCTCTGCCATTGAGCCACGCCTCCTCTTCCAGCTCGCGGTGTCCGATCGGAGAGAAGAGT
>NW_012290905.1:0-7343 GCF_000151885.1 Dipodomys ordii | reverse complement strand
TAAGAACTCCCCAGTTTTGCCCAAGGGTGAAGTTACAGCATGGTGGGCTTTGCCTTACCAAGAACTCCAGAGGTCCTGGCCTTTCTTAGGCAGGGAGTGGGCGAATGGGAATAGGGGTGGGAGGGTAGTGTCAATTATATTCTCCCCATCCATGGAAGAATGGTTTTGTATGCTGGTGTCAAAGTCTGAAGGGAAGGGCTGTATGTGGTTTGTGGCCTGACAAAGTGGGTTTCCCCTGGGTGTGAGAAGGTGGCTGAAGCCAGGCATTGTCAGTGGCTCACAACTGTCATGCTAGTTACTCAGGAGGCTGAGCTCTGAGGATCCAGTTTCAAAGCCAGCTCGGGCAGGAAAATCTGTGAGACTTTTTCTCCAGTAAACTACCAGAAAACCGGAAGTGGCGCTGTGGCTCCAGTGGTAGAGTGTGCACCTTCAACTGAAGAGCTGAGGGACTGCGCACAAGCCCAAAGTTCAAACCCCATGACCAACAACCAAAAATAAGGTAGCTGAGTTTTCTACATAGTGGTGTGTACAGTAGGAAATGGCATGCTGTGTCATGAGCCATTCCAGACATGTGAGAAGCTCTGAGTTTTGTCTATAGTTGGTCTGAGGATGGTAGTGCCATCTTCTCAAGGTTTGGGGTATTCAGGTGCTCAGGGACTGCTGAGGCCTTGGGCTACCCATGTGATGTGTGTGTGTGTGTGTGTATGTGTGTGTGTGTGTGTATGTGTGTGTGTGTGTGTATGTGTGTGTGTGTGTGTGTATGTGTGTGTGTGTGTGTGTGTGTGTGTGTATGTGTGTATTTTTCCATCATCTTTCTCTGTCCCCTTCATTGGTGCCTGTTTGCCTCTTTCTGACCTCACATGGTGCCCCTCCTGCACAGCAACCTTGCCTTTAGCCCCTTATCAGGGTCTACAATGAGTCTTAAATTGCCAGAGACCTGCATATTTTAGTCTTTTCTTTGGGGCCCGAATCCAGTCGTCCATGTTTTTGGCCACCTCCAGGGGATCCTGTGTTAGCAGGGCAGGTGGCATAGGTTCTCCCCTGACACAGGGTGGGGGGGCGGGGGCTCAGTCATGTGATGTCCTATTGTTTTCCTCAGCTGGGCCTCTGGCTGCATGTCCCTTCCTGAAGGCTGGTAGTGGAGTGAGGGAAGGGTGGTTGTCTGTGGCTCTGGACAACTCAAGCATGAAAGCTGACTGAAGGCCGCCCAACCAAGGATCTTCCAGGGCTACATGGGAGGTGAGGCCAAGGTGGCTTGGAAGTATCTGTCGGTGTCTAGGAAATGTCAATGTACCTTATCACAGGAATGTCTATCTTCCGGCCCCAGCTGGGCCTCTCTAGGTCCTTCTAGACAATTCTGGATGCCCAGAACACAGAAGCACAGACTTTAGATTCCAGGGCTAGGGAACTGGGGGATGAGAGACTGGTATGACCAATACCTCAATGTTCTGGGGCATTAGCCTTGACCTGGCTATGACCCCCTTGTGTATGTTCACTTCTCAATCCAGTGTTGGCCACACACCAGCCTTTTGTGGCAGTGCTGTGGAAGTGGCAGGAGTGGAAGTGAGATCTAGGATAACCAAAATCTGGATATATGGCCTGTGGGGATGGGGATGGCAAATGGTGTCTATTAAGAAAAACATCTCAGATCTGGAACTCAGGGCCTAGGCACTGTCTCTGAGCTAACAATCTACCACTTGAGCCACAGCTCACCTTTCATCTTTTTTAGTAGTTTAGTGGAGAGAAGAGTCTCGTGGACTTTGCTGCCTGGGCTGGCTTCAAGCTGCCATCTTAAGAGCTCAGCCTCTGAGTAGCTGGGGTTGCTGGTATGAGCCATTGGCAACTGCTAAGGATGTTACCGTGTGTATGTGTGTGTACGTGCACATGTAATTGTGTGTGTGTGTGTGTGTGTGTGTGTGTATGTGTGTGTTTGTGTTTACCAGGGCTTGAACTCACAGCCTAGATGGTATCCTTTAGCTTGTTTGCACAAGGTTGGTGCTGTACCACTTGAACTAGGGTATCTCTGCTTCCCAGCTTTTTGGTGATTCATTAGAGAGAAGAGTCTACCCAGGCTAGCTTTGAATCTTGATTGATCCTCAGTTGTCACTCTTGAGTAGCTAGGATTATAGACATGAGCCACTGGCATCCAGCTACAAAGATGTCTTCTCATACTCTCTTCTGTTCTAACACATTGTCTGCTTGCCCTGGCCTAGATCCTCTGACCTCTACATCAGCTCCCAGCAGCCCCTGACTGTGTGGAGAACATAAAGCTCAAAATTGATCCTATTTCTTTTTCCTCTGGGTAGGGCATGTTTCCTCTGAAGCCTGTTTTAGGAGGGGTAGCTGCAGATGGGTACTCGGCTTGGAGAGAGGTACTCTGTTTTAGTCAAGAAGTAAAGTGTGGCCAGATGCTAATAGCTGATGATGTCCTATTCCTAGCTCCTCAGGAGGCTGAGATGTGAGGATTACCATTCAGAGCCAGTCAGCTAGAAAAGTGTGTGAGACTCTCTTCTGCAAATAACCACCCAAAAGCTGGAAGAAAAGCTGTGGCTCAAGTAGAGTGGTAGCCTTGAACGAAAAAACTGAGGGACAGAGCCCAGGCCTTGAGTTCAAGCCCTAGCACCAAGAAGCATGGGTGTGCATGCACACACGCACATGCTCACACACGCACATACACACAGACACAGACACACACACACACACACACACACACACACGAGCTGAGCTAGAACTGGGGGCAGTCCTGAGGCATAGTCATAGTAATAGTAAACTCTCAAAGTAGATCAAGTGCTTTCTCCCTAAGTCCTTCTTGGGCTGAGTGGGTCTGGGCCATGGCAGTAAGTTCCAAGGAATCTGCCCATCCATCTGCGCATGGGGCCATAGGACCAAGGGAAGGACACTATGGATGCTGCTTTGTAGTCAGTCCAAGATTGCAGACCTTCATCTGTCCCCAAGCAGTGGAGAGGAAAGCAGGGCTCTGAGCCCTGGGACTCCTGGGATAGCAACTGATACAAGCATCAGCCAGCCAGCTGTGGATACTGAGCTACAAGTCTTTCATGAGCCCACCTCAACACCTGCCCAAGGTGTGCCTGACAGAGTCACAAACTTGTGATACCCGCATGAGTGGGCCTTACCTGCTGTGCCATCTTGCAGCTCCTGGCCCTCCTGGCCCAGAACCGTGGTCTGAAATGTCGGTTTACTGTTCAGAGGTACACTGACAGATGCCATTCTGATGACCCGGCTGATGACCTCCATGCCCCAAGGTGGGACCCTTCTCGATACTGTGGCCTGTTCCATACACAAAGGCCGCCAATGAGTCTGCTCTGAAGACACCTAGACATTGGGAGACCCGACCCTCAGAGGCCCATTGGAAAGCACTCTGTCTAGAGCCACAGAGTGAGCTCCAAGCAGGTGTTTGTCAAGGGGCTCAAACTCTGGGCCTGGGCACTGTAGCTCAGCTCTTCAGCTTACCACGTGACCCACAGCACCTCTTCGAGATTTCTGGTGGTTCCTTGGAGATCAGAGTCTCCTGGACTTTCTTGCCAGGGCTGGCTTTGAACCACAATCCTCTGATCTCAGCTTCCTGAGGATCTAAGAGGACATGCATGAACCACATGCGCTTAGCTGATCTGGCCTTTCACCACAGTGGGCTAGGAGCTTCTTAAAGCTTTTCTTTATTTTTTTTCTGTGCCAGTACTGGGGCTTGAACTCAGAGTTTGAGCCCTGGTTTCTTAACTTTTTAGAACGGCTGGCACTTTACCACTTGAGCCACATTTCCATTTCTGTCTTTTGGTAGTTCATTGGCAAGAAAAGAGTTTCACTAACTTTCTTCCCCTGAGTTGGATTTGACCCACGATATCTGATCACAGTCTCCTGAATAGCTAGGATTTACAGGGGTTGAGCCACTGGTTGATAGAAACTTTTCTTAAGAAAGAGTTCTTCCCTGCATTTGCCCTGATTCCTCCATGCAAAGGAGGCCTCTGAGGGTCAGGAGCTGTGAAAAATAGGCTTCCAGCCACTGGAAATGGTTGGGGTCCGTGGTGAAAAGCCAAGCTAATCTTCCCCCTGGGCCCCATTCTGGGTCCCCACCCTCTTCCCTACCTGTGACTCAAGTACAAACGTTTACCCAGCCTTGAATGTACTGCCAGATTTGTATGAAGCCAAAGAACTTTCATTCTACCCACAGCACCTCCTCTACACCATACCTCAGGACCTTTGCCCATGATGGACTTTCTGCCTGAGGCTCTCTGTCCTGTTCCACATCTTAGAACTCCTGTGGAATTTTGGCACTGCTTATATCACCTCCTGGAGCAACTCTATCCTTCCCTTTTCCCTCTTTTTTTTTTAAATATCGAATTGCTAGAGATGGAACTTGTGAAGGCTGGCAGGCAAATGCTCTATGTTGGTGTGTGTGTTTGTGCCAGTCTGGGGGTATGAATTCATCACCTTGACAGTATCCCAGAACTTTTGTGCTCAAGGCTAGCACTCCAGTACTTGAACCACAGCTCTACTTCTGGCTTTTTGGGTGTTTAATAGGAGAAAAGTGTCTCTAAAATGAGATTTCCTGATTGTAATTTTGATTCTCAGATCTCAGCTTCTTGAGTAGCTAAGATTACAGGGGTGAGCCACCAGCACCTGACCTCTACCTCTTACTTCTAACCTCGCCCTCCTCTGAGTCCCAGAAGCATATGTCTCACCAGGCTCCCTTTTTTGCCAGTCTTGGGGCTTAAACTCAAAGTCTGAGCATGTTCCTGAGCTTCTTTTGCTCACTTAAGTCGCAGTGCCACTTTTGGCTTTTTCTTTTTCTGTGGTACTGAGGAATCGAACCCAGGACTTCGTGGAATCTAGGAAAGCACTCTACCACTAAGCCACATTCGCAGCCCAAGGCTCACTTCTAACAGGAGCTATGAGGGTGGGATTTATTGGCTAACACCTTTCAGCGCAGAAATCACTGGCTATTTCCTATCTTTCCCAGGATTTGGGACCAGCTTGAGACTTGGCAATCAGGAATGATGAATGAGTGATAGGCACCAGGCCCCACATCCTACAGAGGGATCTAGAATATGGAGCCAGAACCTTGGACAACTCCTACAGCCTAGGAAGAGTGGTCTTCCTGGAGGCAGTGGATGGCTTCTAGGTGTCCTGATGGGATACCTCTCCCACAACATAATGCACCTGTTGCACACACCAGCACAGGCAAAGCCCTTGGGGCTTCACTACTTAAATGGCAGAGAAGGATGCTTTGTTCAAGCTGCTGGCTCAGACTTATTATTTTCTCAGCGCTTGTCCCAGCTTGACCAGGTTTGGGGGCTGGGCATGGGCAACCTGCTGAATGCCCATCATCCATACACCATCCATCAATACACAGAGACATAGATTTACTGCCTTCTTTCTTTCTTTCTTTCTTTTTTTTTTGACAGGTCCATGTCCCTGAGCTCCTTTTGCTCAAGGGTAGTGCTCTGCCCTTGAGACACAGCCCCACCCACGTGTGTATTTTTTTTCCTATGGTCTCTTAGTAATAAGAGTGACAGGAACTTTCCTGCCCCAGCTGAATTCAAACTGGCATTCTCTACATCTCAGCCTCCTGAGGAGCTAGGATGATAGCCGCTGATTATAAGCCACTGACACCTGGCTTTCTTTTCTTCTTGTTCTTTTTTAAATCATGACAATATGAAGTCTTCACAGTGCCATTCCAATGGTTTGCATTCGAAGGGAACTACCCAGGCCTGGAGTTCGAATGCTAGGACTGCCCCCCACAAATGGAGGGAGAATCTGACAAACTCATTCCTATTCATGTGAATGCTAATCGAATGTTATAAAAGTAATAATTTGCAGTTAATTCTTGATTCTATTTTAGAATGCCACACACAAATTACTGGATTTATATCTTCCATTCTAGCACCTAATGGAAGGATATTGACTAATTTTTAATTACAGATTTTGCAAGTATTCAACCTAATACTTCATTAAATGGAGGCATAATGTAATCACTAATAATTGGGTATATATATATATAATATCTTCACATTCCCTCTTTGTATATATATGCATATATATATACACACTCACATATATATATATATATATTCACATCTATCTATCTATTTATCTATCTATCTTTCTGTCTATCTATATATGGGCACTATTGTGGCTTGATCACAGGTCCTCAGAACTTCCTGGCAGCTCAATTTGCCACACGCTGGTCTGCTAAGACTGTTACCCAATTTATGGATTGTGCATTGTGAGTTGAAATCCCAGTATGGCCAAAAACTTATTCGTGGAGTAAGAAGCTATTTTTGACACATTTTTCTTCTCTGTGACAGTCCTTGGTCTCAGTGTGATATATAATCCATATGTAAATATATCGTAGGTGATATGAGGTAATGAAACATTATATGTGTAATAATATTAAATTAATAAGTGTAATAAATGTCATATGCTGTAAACCCATGCAATATAAATAGATCTAATATATAAATATTAATATTAGTTTTTCCAGTGCTGGGGCTTCAATTCAGGCTCTGGGAATTGGTCTGAATTTCTTGTTTTCAAGGACGGTGATCTTCCCCTTCACCCACAGTGTCACAGATTTACCCAGACCCTGAGTTCAAATCAAAGGCCTACCAGAAAAATGGGGCAAATTCCAAGCCAGGGCATTATTATTATTATTATTTTGGTCAAAGCATGGGGATTGAACTCAGGTCTTGGCATCTCTGCCACAACCAACCCTGGGATCCTAGGACCAGAGTTCAAATCGTGGGGCTGGCAAAAAAAAATCAAAAGAGAAGGATAAAACTGAGATGAGAAGGGCAAACAAAGAGGAGGCAACAATGCTTGATAAGAAATGTACTAGTTACCTTGCCCATGTAATTGTAACTCCTCTGTATGGTATTCTCGCAATAAAAAAAACTGAGAAGTTCAAGAAGGTGGTTTTACTTTTTTTTCCCTTTGCGTTGTGGCCATCCTGCATCTAAATGACAAGGCCCAGAAAGTGTACCTGACCTTGCATTGATTATGTTTGGTGGGCTATTAGGGAAGCCATAGCCAAAAGAAGCAACTTAGGACTGGAGGTCAAATCCTGGTACTGCCACTAATGAATGGTGGGAGATTCTATGGTGCATTCCGTTATACATCCGTACAAATGAAATGTTATAAAAGTAACAAATAAATTACTAGTGTATGATTATATTATAAAACTATATACAACAACTATACTACATTAATTTTCAATTAATGCTGTCTCGCTTAAGTAGTCGAGTACTAGCTTTGAGCATAAAAGCATAGGGACTGTGTCTAGACCTTTACTCAAGACCCTAGTAGTGGCACCAAAAAAAAAGATAGCA
>NW_012290904.1:0-1064 GCF_000151885.1 Dipodomys ordii | reverse complement strand
CAAGGAATCGAACCCAGGGCCTCGAGCATGCAAGGCAAGCGCTCTACCACTGAGCCACCTTCTCCCATACACAGAATGGTTTTTGAACATGTTTTTTGTCTGTTAAGGGGCTTGAACTCAGGGCTTGGGTGATGTCCCTGAGCTCTTCTACTCAAGGCTAGCACTCTACCACCTTGAGCCACAGTCCCACTTCTTTCCTATTTTCTGCTGGTTAATTGGAGATAAGAGTCTTATGGACATTCCTGCCTGGGCTGGCTTCGAACATTGTACAATCAACAGATCTCAGCCTCCTGAGTAGCTAGGATTACAGGCATCTAGCTTGACCAAGTGTTTTACTAACAAAATGTGTTAAAATGACACATTAAGGGCATTAGTTAACATAAACATTCTATCCTGGGTTAGAAGTGTAGTGTGCTCACTAGAGTCTATCAGCACAGATTTTTGTTTGTTTGTTTGTTTTTGTTGGTTGTGGGGCCTGAGCTCTGGGCCCTAGAGCTGTCCCTCAGCTCTTCAACTCAAGGCTAGCACTCTACCACTTGAGCCACAGTGCCACTTCCAGCTTTTTCTGCTTATGTGGTGTTGAGGAATCGAACCCAGGGCCTCATGCATGCAAGGTAAGCACTCTTACCACTGAGCCACCTCCCAGCCCTATCAGCACAGATTTAAAAAAAAAAAAAAACTCTGGTGGCTCATGTCTGTAATCCTAGCTACTCACAAGGCTGAGATCTGAAGATCACAGTTCAAAAGCCATTCTAGGCAGGAAAGTCCATGAGACTCAGGGACAGTGCCCAGACCCTGAGTTCAAGTCCCATAACGAATGAAGGAAGGAAGGAAGGAATGAACGAAGGAAGGAATGAAGGAAGGAACGAACGAAGGAAGGAAGGAACGAAGGAAAGATCGAACGATGGATGGAACGAAGGCAGTTTTTAATTCATTCTGTGACGTTTACTATAATGGCTCTCTGGATTTTGCTTCCTGATAATCAATCTGTTAAACTTGACTGTTAATATATAAAAGGCTGATCAACTTTCCATGGAGATTCACTCATGCTCCTACATGAACTA
>NW_012290903.1:0-2451 GCF_000151885.1 Dipodomys ordii | reverse complement strand
TAGCAGAAGCAGATGGAGATAGCCGAAGGAAAAGCAGAAGATCAAGAAAGAGAAGGTGAAACTGAAGGAGAAGCAGAAGGAGAAGCAGAAAGAGAAGCAAGTAAAGCTGAAGAAGAAGAAGCACAAGGAGAATCAGAAGGAGAAGCAGAAGTAGAAGCAGAAGCAGAAGAAGATGCAGAAGATGCAGAAGGAGAAGCAGGAGAAGCAGGAAAAGAAGAAGCAGAAGAAAGAGAAGAAGAAGAAGAAGAAGAAGAAGAAGAAGAAGAAGAAGAAGAAGAAGAAGAAGAAGAAGAAGAAGAAGAAGAAGAAGAAGAAGGAGAAGGAGAAGGAGAAGCATAAGGAGAAGAAGTAGAAGCAGAAGAAGCAGAAGCAGGAGAAGCAGAAGCAGTAGAAAAAGAATAAGCATAAGAAGAAGAATCAGAGGGAGAAGCAGAAGAAGGAGAAGGAACAGCAGAAAGAGAAGTAGAAGGAGAATCAGAAGGAGAATCAGAAGAAGGAGTAGCAGAAGCAGAAGAAGCAGCAGAAGGAGAAGCAGAAGCAGAAAAAGATGCAGAACGAGAAGCAGGAGAAGCAGAAGAAGCAGAAGCAGAAGGAGAAGCAGAAGAAGGAGAAGGAGAAGGAAGTGCAACAGAAGCAATAGGAGAAGCAGAAGGAGAAGCAGAAGCAGAATGAGAAGCAGAAAGAGAAACAGTAGAAGCAGAAGAAGCAGGAAAAGCAGAAGCAGAAGAAAGAAAGGAAGAAGAAGAAGACGAAAAAGAAGGAGAAGAAGAGGAAGAAGAAGAAGAAACAGCAGAATAAGGGGAAGCATAAGGAGAAGCAGTAGAAGCAGAAGCAGGAGAAGCAGAAGCAGAAGAAAAAGAATAAGCAAAAGAAGCAGAAGCAGTGGGAGAAGCAGAAGAAGGAGAAGGAGAAGGAGCAGCAGAAGGAGAAGCAGAAGCAGAAAGAGAAGCAGAAACAGAAGGAGAACAAGAAGGAGAAGCAGGAGAATCAGAAGAGGCAGAAGTAGAAGCAGAAAGAGGAGAAGAAGGAGAAGCAGAAGTAGAATCAGAAGAAACAGAAGAAGAAGCAGAAGAAACAGAAGCAAAAGAAACAGAAGAAGGAGAAGAGCAGAAGCAGAAGGAGAAGCAGAAGGAGAAGGAGAAGCAGAAAGAGAAGCAGGAGAAGCAGAAGAAGCAGGAGAAGCAGAAGCAGAAGAAACAGGAGAAGCCAAAGAAGCAGAAGCAAAATCTGAAGCAGAAGGAGAAACAGAAGAAGCACAATCTGAAGCAGAAGCAGAAGAAACAGAAATAGTCGAATAAGCAGAAGCAGAAGCACCAGGAGAAGCAGCAGAAGAAGAAGGAGAAGGCGAAAGAGAAGGATTAGGAGTAGGAGAAGCAAAAGGATAAGCAGAAGCAGAAAGAGACGCAGAAGGAGAAGCCGCACGAGCAGTAGGAGAAGCAGAAGAAACAGAAGACGCAGAAGCAGAATGAGAAGCAGAAGGAGAAATTGAAGCAGAAGCAGAAGGAGAAGCAGAAGCAGAAGCAGAAGGATAAGCAGAAGAAGGAGAAGGAGAAGCAGAAAAAGAAGCAGAACGAGAAGCAGGAGAAGCAGAAACAGAAAAAACAGAAGAAGGAGAAGAAGCAGAAGCAGGAGAAGCAGAAGCAGAAGAAGCCGAAGAAGCAGAAGCAGAACCTGAAGCAGAAGGAGAAGCAGTAGAAGCAGAAGAAGCAGAATCTGGAGAAGCAGAAGGAGAAGCAGAAGGAAAAAGCAGAAGAACAAGAAGGAGAAGGAGAAGGAGAAACAGAAGGAGAAGCAGAAAGAGAAACAGAAGAAGGAGCAGGAGAAGGAAAAGCAGCAGCAGAAGCAGAAAGAGCATCAGAAGGAGAAGCAGGAGATGCAGAAACAGGAGAAGCAGAAGCAGAAGAAACAGGAGAAGGACAAGAAGCAGAAGCAGAAGGAGAAGCAGAAACAGAAGGAGAAGCAGAAAGAGAAGGTGGGGAAGCAGAAGAAGCAGAAGCAGGAGAAGCAGAAGCATAAGAATCCGAAGAAGCAGAAGCAGAACCTGAAGCAGAAGGAGAAGCAGGAGAAGCAGAAGAAGCAGAATCTGGAGAAGCAGAATGAGAGGCTGAAGGAGAAGCAGAAGCAGAAAGAGAATCAAAAGCAGAAGGAGAAGCAGAAGAAACAGAAGAATAGAAGCAGTAGCCGTTGTAGGAGAAGCAGAAGGAGAAGCCGAAGGAAAAGCAGAAGAACAAGAAGGAGAAGGAGAAACAGAAGGAGAAGCAGAAAGAGAAGCAGAAAGAGAAGCAGGTAAAGCAGAAGAAGAAGAAGCACAAGGAGAATCAGAAGGAGAAGCAGAAGAAGGAGAAGGAGAAGCAGAAGCAGAAGAAGATGCAGATGAGAAGCAGGAGAAGCAGATGATGCAGAGCAGAAGGAGAAGCAGGAAAAGCAGAGAACAGATGTAAAAGGAGAAGC
>NW_012290902.1:0-8210 GCF_000151885.1 Dipodomys ordii | reverse complement strand
ATTCAGAAGGAGAAGCAGAAGAAGGAGAAGGAGAAGCAGAAGCAGAGAGATGCAGAGGAGAAGCATGAGAGCAGAGAGCAGGAAAGAAGAAGCGAGAAGGAGAGAGAGATGAGAGAGAGAGAAGAAGAAGAAGAGAAGAAGAAGAGAAGAGAAGAAGAAGAAGAGGAAGGAGAAGGAGAAGGAGAAGCATAAGGAGAAGAAGTAGAAGCAGAAGAAGCAGAAGCAGGAGAAGCAGAAGCAGTAGAAAAAGAATAAGCATAAGAAGAAGAATCAGAGGGAGAAGCAGAAGAAGGAGAAGGAACAGCAGAAAGAGAAGTAGAAGGAGAATCAGAAGAAGGAGTAGCAGAAGCAGAAGAAGCAGCAGAAGGAGAAGCAGAAGCAGAAAAAGATGCAGAACGAGAAGCAGGAGAAGCAGAAGAAGCAGAAGCAGAAGGAGAAGCAGAAGAAGGAGAAGGAAGTGCAGCAGAAGCAATAGGAGAAGCAGAAGGAGAAGCAGAAGCAGAATGAGAAGCAGAAAGAGAAACAGTAGAAGCAGAAGAAGCAGGAAAAGCAGAAGCAGAAGAAAGAAAGGAAGAAGAAGAAGACGAAAAAGAAGGAGAAGAAGAAGAAGAAGAAGAAACAGCAGAATAAGGGGAAGCATAAGGAGAAGCAGTAGAAGCAGAAGCAGGAGAAGCAGAAGCAGAAGAAAAAGAATAAGCAAAAGAAGCAGAAGCAGTGGGAGAAGCAGAAGTAGGAGAAGGAGAAGGAGCAGCAGAAGGAGAACAGAAGAAGAAAGAGAAGCAGAAACAGAAGGAGAACAAGAAGGAGAAGCAGGAGAATCAGAAGAAGCAGAAGTAGAAGCAGAAAGAGGAGAAGAAGGAGAAGCAGAAGTAGAATCAGAAGAAACAGAAGAAGAAGCAGAAGAAACAGAAGCAAAAGAAACAGAAGAAGGAGAAGAGCAGAAGCAGAAGGAGAAGCAGAAGCAGAAGGAGAAGCAGAAAGAGAAGCAGGAGAAGCAGAAGAAGCAGGAGAAGCAGAAGCAGAAGAAACAAGAGAAGCCAAAGAAGCAGAAGCAGAATCTGAAGCAGAAGGAGAAACAGAAGAAGCACAATCTGAAGCAGAAGCAGAAGAAACAGAAATAGTCGAATAAGCAGAAGCAGAAGCACCAGGAGAAGCAGCAGAAGAAGAAGGAGAAGGCGAAAGAGAAGGATTAGGAGTAGGAGAAGCAAAAGGATAAGCAGAAGCAGAAAGAGACGCAGAAGGAGAAGCCGCACGAGCAGTAGGAGAAGCAGAAGAAACAGAAGACGCATAAGCAGAATGAGAATCACAAGGAGAAATTGAAGCAGAAGCAGAAGGGGAAGCAGAAGCAGAAGCAGAAGGATAAGCAGAAGAAGGAGAAGGAGAAGCAGAAAAAGAAGCAGAACGAGAAGCAGGAGAAGCAGAAACAGAAAAAACAGAAGAAGGAGAAGAAGCAGAAGCAGGAGAAGCAGAAGCAGAAGAAGCCGAAGAAGCAGAAGCAGAACCTGAAGCAGAAGGAGAAGCAGTAGAAGCAGAAGAAGCAGAATCTGGAGAAGCAGAAGGAGAAGCAGAAGGAAAAGCAGAAGAACGAGAAGGAGAAGGAGAAACAGAAGGAGAAGCAGAAAGAGAAGCAGAAGAAGGAGCAGGAGAAGGAAAAGCAGCAGCAGAAGCAGAAAGAGCATCAGAAGGAGAAGCAGAAGATGCAGAAACAGGAGAAGCAGAAGCAGAAGAAACAGGAGAAGGACAAGAAGCAGAAGCAGAAGGAGAAGCAGAAACAGAAGGAGAAGCAGAAAGAGAAGGTGGGGAAGCAGAAGAAGCAGAAGCCGGAGAAGCAGAAGCATAAGAATCCGAAGAAGCAGAAGCAGAACCTGAAGCAGAAGGAGAAGCAGGAGAAGCAGAAGAAGCAGAATCTGGACAAGCAGAAGGAGAAGCTGAAGGAGAAGCAGAAGCAGAAAGAGAATCAAAAGCAGAAGGAGAAGCAGAAGAAACAGAAGAATAGAAGCAGTAGCCGTTGTAGCAGAAGCAGAAGGAGAAGCCGAAGGAAAAGCAGAAGAACAAGAAGGAGAAGGAGAAACAGAAGGAGAAGCAGAAGGAGAAGCAGAAAGAGAAGCAAGTAAAGCAGAAGAAGAAGAAGCACAAGGAGAATCAGAAGGAGAAGCAGAAGAAGGAGAAGGAGAAGCAGAAGCAGAAGAAGATGCAGAAGGAGAAGCAGGAGAAGCAGAAGAAGCAGGAAAAGAAGAAGCAGAAGAAAGAGAAGAAGAAGAAGAAGAAGAAGATGAAGATGATGATGAGATGAAGAAGAAGAAGAAGAAGAAGAAGAAGAACAAGAACAAGAAGAACAAGAACAAGAAGAAGAAGAAGAAGGAGAAGAAGAAGGAGAAGGAAAAGCATAAGGAGAAGAAGTAGAAGCAGAAGAAGCAGAAGCAGGAGAAGCAGAAGCAGTAGAAAAAGAATAAGCATAAGAAGAAGAATCAGAGGGAGAAGCAGAAGAAGGAGAAGGAACAGCAGAAAGAGAAGTAGAAGGAGAATCAGAAGGAGAATCAGAAGAAGGAGTAGCAGAAGCAGAAGAAGCAGCAGAAGGAGAAGCAGAAGCAGAAAAAGATGCAGAACGAGAAGCAGGAGAAGCAGAAGAAGCAGAAGGAGAAGCAGAAGAAGGAGAAGGAGAAGGAAGTGCAGCAGAAGCAATAGGAGAAGCAGAAGGAGAAGCAGAAGCAGAATGAGAAGCAGAAAGAGAAACAGTAGAAGCAGAAGAAGCAGGAAAAGCAGAAGCAGAAGAAAGAAAGGAAGAAGAAGAAGACGAAAAAGAAGGAGAAGAAGAGGAAGAAGAAGAAGAAGAAGCAGAATAAGGGGAAGCATAAGGAGAAGCAGTAGAAGCAGAAGCAGGAGAAGCAGAAGCAGAAGAAAAAGAATAAGCAAAAGAAGCAGAAGCAGTGGGAGAAGCAGAAGAAGGAGAAGGAGAAGGAGCAGCAGAAGGAGAAGCAGAAGCAGAAAGAGAAGCAGAAACAGAAGGAGAACAAGAAGGAGAAGCAGGAGAATCAGAAGAAGCAGAAGTAGAAGCAGAAAGAGGAGAAGAAGGAGAAGCAGAAGTAGAATCAGAAGAAACAGGAGAAGAAGAAGCAGAAGAAACAGAAGCAAAAGAAACAGAAGAAGGAGAAGAGCAGAAGCAGAAGCAGAAGGAGAAGCAGAAGCGAAGGAGAAGCAGAAAGAGAAGCAGGAGAAGCAGAAGAAGGAGGAGAAGCAGAAGCAGAAGAAACAGGAGAAGCCAATGAAGCAGAAGCAGAATCAGAAGCAGAAGGAGAAGGAGAAGCAGAAGAAGGAGAAGGAGAAGGAGAAGCAGAAAGAGAAGCAGAACGAGAAGCAGGAGAAGCAGAAGTAGGAGAAGCAGAAGCAGAAGAAACAGAAGAAGGAGAAGAAGCAGAAGCAGAAGGAGAAGCAGAAACAGAAGGAAAAGCAGAAAGAGAAGCAGGAGAAGCAGAAGAAGTAGCAGCAGGAGAAGCAGAAGCAGAAGAAGTCGAAGAAGCAGAAGCAGAACCTGAAGCAGAAGGAGAAGCAGGAGAAGCAGAAGAAGCAGAATCTGGAGAAGCAGAAGGAGAAGCAGAAGCAGAAAGAGAAGCAAAAGCAGAAGGAGAAGGAGAAGGAGAAGCAGAAGAAGCCGAGGCAGTAGCAGAAGAAGCAGAAGATGCAGAAGCAGAAGGAGAAGCGGAAGGAAAAGCAGAAGAACTAGAAGGAGAAGAAGGAGAAACAGAAGGTGAAGCAGAAAGAGAAGAAGAAGAAGAAGGAGCAGCAAGACAAGTAGGAGAAGCAGGAGAAGCAGAAGAAACAGAAGAAGCAGAAGCAGTAGCAGTTGCAGCAGAAGCAGAAGGAGAAGCAGAAGGAAAAACAGAAGAACGAGAAGGAGAAGGAAAAACAGAAGCAGAAGCAGAAGGAGAATCAGAAGGAGAAGCAGAAGAAGCAGAAGGAGAAGCGAAGGAGAAGCAGAAGCAGAAGAAAATGCAGAAGGAGAAGCAGAAGCAGAAGAAGATGCAGAAGGAGAAGCAGAAATAGGAGAAGGAGAAGGAGAAGGAAGTGCAGCGGAAGCAATAGGAGAAGCGAAGGAGAAGCGAAGCGGAATGAGAAGCAGAAGAAGAAGCAGCAGAAGCAGAAGAAGCAGGAAAAGCAGAAGCAGAAGAAAGAGAAGAAGAAGAAGAAGAAGAAGAAGAAGCAGAAGAAGAAGAAGAAGAAGAAGAAGAAGAAGAAGAAGAAGAAGACGAAGAAGAAGAAGAAGAAGAAGAAGAAGAAGAAGAAGAAGAAGAAGAAGAAGAAGAAGAAGAAGAAGAAGAAGAAGAAGGAGAAGGAGAATGAGAAGCATAAGGAGAAGCAGTAGAAGCAGAAGAAGCAGAAGCAGGAGAAGCAGAAGAAAAAGAATAAGCAAAAGAAGCAGAAGCAGAAGCAGTGGGAGAAGCAGAAGAAGGAGAAGGAGAAGGAGCAGCAGAAGGAGAAGCAGAAGCCGAAAGAGAAGCAGAAACAGAAGGAGAACAAGAAGGAGAAGCAGGAGAATCAGAAGAAGCAGAAGTAGAAGCAGAAAGAGGAGAAGAAGGAGAAGCAGAAGTAGAATCAGAAGAAACAGAAGAAGAAGAAGAAGAAGACACAGAAGCAAAAGAAACAGAAGAAAGAGAAGAGCAGAAGCAGAAGCAGAAGGAGAAGCAGAGGCAGAGGAGAAGCAGAAAGAGAAGCAGGATTAGCAGAAGAAGCAGGAGAAGCAGAAGCAGAAGAAACAGGAGAAGCAGAAGAAGAAGAAGGAGAAGGCGAAAGAGAAGGATTAGGAGTAGGAGAAGCTAAAGGGTAAGCAGAAGCAGAACGAGACGCAGAAGGAGAAGCCGCACGAGCAGTAGGAGAAGCAGAAGAAACAGAAGACGCATAAGCAGAATGAGAATCACAAGGAGAAATTGAAGCAGAAGCAGAAGGAGAAGCAGAAGCAGAAGCAGAAGGATAAGCAGAAGAAGGAGAAGGAGAAGCAGAAAAAGAAGCAGAACGAGAAGCAGGAGAAGCAGAAGCAGGAGAAGCAGAAACAGAAAAAACAGAAGAAGGAGAAGAAGCAGAAGCAGGAGAAGCAGAAGCATAAGAATCCGAAGAAGCAGAAGCAGAACCTGAAGCAGAAGGAGAAGCAGGAGAAGCAGAAGAAGCAGAATCTGGAGAAGCAGAATGAGAAGCTGAAGGAGAAGCAGAAGCAGAAAGAGAATCAAAAGCAGAAGGAGAAGCAGAAGAAACAGAAGAATAGAAGCAGTAGCCGTTGTAGCAGAAGCAGAAGGAGAAGCCGAAGGAAAAGCAGAAGAACAAGAAGGAGAAGGAGAAACAGAAGGAGAAGCAGAAGGAGAAGCAGAAAGAGAAGCAAGTAAAGCAGAAGAAGAAGAAGCACAAGGAGAATCAGAAGGAGAAGCAGAAGAAGGAGAAGGAGAAGCAGAAGCAGAAGAAGATGCAGAAGGAGAAGCAGGAGAAGCAGAAGAAGCAGGAAAAGAAGAAGCAGAAGAAAGAGAAGAAGAAGAAGAAGAAGAAGAGGAAGGAGAAGAAGAGGAAGGAGAAGGAGAAGCATAAGGAGAAGAAGTAGAAGCAGAAGAAGCAGAAGCAGGAGAAGCAGAAGCAGTAGAAAAAGAATAAGCATAAGAAGAAGAATCAGAGGGAGAAGCAGAAGAAGGAGAAGGAACAGCAGAAAGAGAAGTAGAAGGAGAATCAGAAGGAGAAGCAGAAGAAGGAGTAGCAGAAGCAGAAGAAGCAGCAGAAGGAGAAGCAGAAGCAGAAAAAGATGCAGAACGAGAAGCAGGAGAAGCAGAAGAAGCAGAAGCAGAAGGAGAAGCAGAAGAAGGAGAAGGAAGTGCAGCAGAAGCAATAGGAGAAGCAGAAGGAGAAGCAGAAGCAGAATGAGAAGCAGAAAGAGAAACAGTAGAAGCAGAAGAAGCAGGAAAACAGAAGCAGAAGAAAGAAAGGAAGAAGAAGAAGACGAAAAAGAAGGAGAAGAAGAGGAAGAAGAAGAAGAAGAAGCAGAATAAGGGGAAGCATAAGGAGAAGCAGTAGAAGCAGAAGCAGGAGAAGCAGAAGCAGAAGAAAAAGAATAAGCAAAAGAAGCAGAAGCAGTGGGAGAAGCAGAAGAAGGAGAAGGAGAAGGAGCAGCAGAAGGAGAAGCAGAAGCAGAAAGAGAAGCAGAAACAGAAGGAGAACAAGAAGGAGAAGCAGGAGAATCAGAAGAAGCAGAAGTAGAAGCAGAAAGAGGAGAAGAAGGAGAAGCAGAAGTAGAATCAGAAGAAACAGGAGAAGAAGAAGCAGAAGAAAAAGAAGCAAAAGAAACAGAAGAAGGAGAAGAGCAGAAGCAGAAGCAGAAGGAGAAGCAGAAGCGAAGGAGAAGCAGAAAGAGAAGCAGGAGAAGCAGAAGAAGGAGGAGAAGCAGAAGCAGAAGAAACAGGAGAAGCCAAAGAAGCAGAAGCAGAATCAGAAGCAGAAGGAGAAGTAGAAGCAGAAGGAGAAGCAGAAGAAGGAGAAGGAGAAGGAGAAGCAGAAAGAGAAGCAGAACGAGAAGCAGGAGAAGCAGAAGCAGGAGAAGCAGAAGCAGAAGAAACAGAAGAAGGAGAATAAGCAGAAGCAGAAGGAGAAGCAGAAACAGAAGGAAAAGCAGAAAGAGAAGCAGGAGAAGCAGAAGAAGTAGCAGCAGGAGAAGCAGAAGCAGAAGAAGTCGAAGAAGCAGAAGCAGAACCTGAAGCAGAAGGAGAAGCAGGAGAAGCAGAAGAAGCAGAATCTGGAGAAGCAGAAGGAGAAGCAGAAGCAGAAAGAGAAGCAAAAGCAGAAGGAGAAGGAGAAGGAGAAGCAGAAGAAGCCGAGGCAGTAGCAGAAGAAGCAGAAGATGCAGAAGCAGAAGGAGAAGCGGAAGGAAAAGCAGAAGAACTAGAAGGAGAAGAAGGAGAAACAGAAGGTGAAGCAGAAAGAGAAGAAGAAGAAGAAGGAGCAGCAAGACAAGTAGGAGAAGCAGGAGAAGCAGAAGAAACAGAAGAAGCAGAAGCAGTAGCAGTTGCAGCAGAAGCAGAAGGAGAAGCAGAAGGAAAAACAGAAGAAGGAGAAGAAGGAAAAACAGAAGCAGAAGCAGAAGGAGAATCAGAAGGAGAAACAGAAGAAGCAGAAGGAGAAGCGAAGGAGAAGCAGAAGCAGAAGAAAATGCAGAAGGAGAAGCAGAAGCAGAAGAAGATGCCGAAGGAGAAGCAGAAGTAGGAGAAGGAGAAGGAGAAGGAAGTGCAGCAGAAGCAATAGGAGAAGCAGAAGGAGAAGCAGAAGCAGAATGAGAAGCAGAAAGAGAAGCAGTAGAAGCAGAAGAAGCAGGAAAGCAGAAGCAGAAGAAAGAGAAGAAGAAGAAGAAGAAGAAGAAGAAGAAGAAGAAGAAGAAGAAGAAGAAGAAGAAGAAGAAGAAGAAGAAGAAGAAGAAGAAGAAGAAGAAGAAGAAGAAGAAGAAGAAGGAGAAGAAGAAGGAGAAGAAGAAGAAGAAGAAGAAGAAGAAGAAGAAGAAGAAGAAGAAGAAGAAGAAGAAGAAGAAGAAGAAGAAGAAGAAGAAGATGAAGCATAATGAGAAGCATAAGGAGAAGCAGTAGAAGCAGAAGAAGCAGAAGCAGGAGAAGCAGAAGCAGAAGAAAAAGAATAAGCAAAAGAAGCAGAAGCAGAAGCAGTGGGAGAAACAGAAGAAGGAGAAGGAGAAGGAGCAGCAGAAGGAGAAGCAGAAGCAGAAAGAGAAGCAGAAACAGAAGGAGAACAAGAAGGAGAAGCAGGAGAATCAGAAGAAGCAGAAGTAGAAGCAGAAAGAGGAGAAGAAGGAGAAGCAGAAGTAGAATCAGAAGAAACAGAAGAAGAAGAAGAAGAAGACACAGAAGCAAAAGAAACAGAAGAAAGAGAAGAGCAGAAGCAGAAGCAGAAGGAGAAGCAGAGGCAGAGGAGAAGCAAGATTAGCAGAAGAAGCAGGAGAAGCAGAAGCAGAAGAAACAGGAGAAGCAGAAGAAGAAGAAGGAGAAGGCGAAAGAGAAGGATTAGGAGTAGGAGAAGCAAAAGGGTAAGCAGAAGCAGAACGAGACGCAGAAGGAGAAGCCGCACGAGCAGTAGGAGAAGCAGAAGAAACAGAAGACGCATAAGCAGAATGAGAATCACAAGGAGAAATTGAAGCAGAAGCAGAAGGAGAAGCAGAAGCAGAAGCAGAAGGATAAGCATGA
>NW_012290901.1:0-10661 GCF_000151885.1 Dipodomys ordii | reverse complement strand
GGAGGCAGAAGAAGAAGCATAAGGACAAGCACAAGCAGAAGGAGATGCAGTATGAGAAGCAGGAGAAGCAGAAGTAGCTGAAATCTGAAGGAGAAGCAGAAGTAGGTGTAGGAGAATGAGGAGAAGCAGAAGGACAAGCAGAAGCGGAATGAGAAGCAGAAAGAGAAGCAGGAGAAGCACAAGATGCAGAAGCAGGAGAAGCCGAAAGAGAAGAAGTAGAAGGAGCAGAAACTGAAGCAGAAGGAGAAGCAGAAGGAGAAGCAGCAGAAGAAGTAGAACCAGAAATTCAGGCAGGAGAAACAGAAGAACAGAATCAGAAGCAGAAAGAGAAGCAAAAAGAGAAGCAGAAAGAGAAGTAGAAGAAGCCGCAGAAGGAGAAGCATTAGAAGAAGCAGAAAAACAAGCAGGAGAAGCAGAAGAAGAAAGAGATGTAGAAGCAGAAGAATCAGAAGAAGCAGAAGCAGAAGAAGAAGCAGTAGAAGCATAAGAAGCAGAAGCAGGAGAAGCAGAAGCAGAAGAAATAAAGAAGCATAAGATGCAGAAGCCGAAGCAGAGGGAGAAAAAGAAGAAGGAGAAGGAGCAGCAGAAGGTGAAGCAGAAGGAGATGCAGATGCAGAAAGAGAAGCAGAAACAGAAGGAGAAGGAGAAGGAGTAGTTGGAGAATCAGAAGAAGCAGAAGCAGAAGCAGAAAGAGAAGCAGAAGAAGGAGAAGGAGAAGCAGAAGCAGAAGGACAAGCAGGAGAAGCAGAAGAAGCAGAAGCGGGAGAAGCAGCAGAAGAAGAAGAAACAGAAGAAGGAGAAGGAGCAGAAAGAGAAGCAGAAGCAGAAGGAGAAGCAGAAAGAGAAGCAGAAGAAGCAGTAGCAGGAGAAGCAGAAGCAGAAGAAACAGAAGAAGCCCAAGAAGCAGAAGGAGAACCTGAAGCACAAGGGGAAGCAGAAGTAGCAGAAGCTGGAAAAGCAGAAGCAGAAGAAATAGAACAAGCAGAAGAAGCAGTAGCAGAAGCAGAACGAGAAGCAGAAGAAGAAGAAGGAGAAAGAGAAGGAGTAGGAGTAGGAGGAGCAGAAGCATAATTAGAAGCAGAAAGAGAAGCAGAAGGAGAAACACAAGAAGCAGAAACAGGAGAAGCAGAAGCAGAATGAGAAGCACAAGAAGGAGAAATTGAAGGAGAAGGAGAATGAGACGGAGAAGCAGAAAGAGAAGTAGGAGAAGCAGAAGAAGAAGAAGCAGGAGAAGCAGAAGCAGAAGAAACAGAAGAAGGAGAAGAGCAGAAGCAGAAGAAGCTGAAGCAGAAGAAGAAGAAACAGAAAAAGCAGAAGAAGCAGAAGAAGAAGCACCAGGAGAAGCAGAAGAAGAAGGAGAAGGAGAACGAGAAGTATCAGGAGTAGGAGAAACAGAAGGATAAGCAGAAGCAGAAAGAGAAGGAGAATGAGAAGGAGAAGCAGAAGAAGCATAAGCAGGAGAAGCAGAAGCAGAATGAAAAGCAGAAGAAGGAGAAATTGAAACAGAAGAAGATGCAGAATAAGTAGCAGAAGCAGAAGGAGAAGCAGAAGAAGGAGAAGTAGAAGGAGAAGCAGAAGGATAAGCATAAAGAGAAACAGAAGGAGAAGCAGGAGAAGCAGAAGAAGGAGGAGCAGAAGCAGAAGAAGGAGAAGAAGCAGAAGCAGAAAGAGAAGTAGAAACAGAAGGAGAAGCAGAAATAGAAGCAGGAGAAGCAGAAATAGAAGCAGAAGAAGCCGAAGAAGCAGAAGCAGAACCTGAAGCACAAGGAGAAGCAGGAAAAGCAGAAGAAGCAGAATATGGAGAAGAAGAAGGAGAACCAGAAGGAGAAGCAGAAGCAGAAAGAGAAGCAAAAGCAGAAGGAGAAGCAGAAGGAGAAACAGAAGAAACAGAAGAAGCAGAAGAAGTAGCAGAAGAAGCTGAAGATGCAGAAGCAGAAAGAGAAGCAGAAGGAATAGCAGAAGAACGAGAAGGAGGAGTAGAAACAGAAGGAGAAGCAAAAGGAGAAGCAAAAAGAGAAGCAGGTAAAGCAGAAGAAGAAGCAGCAGAAGGAGAATCAGAAGGAGAAGCAGAAGAAGGAGAAGGAGAAGCAGAAGCAGAAGAAGATGCAGAAGTAGAAACAGGAGAAGCAGAAGAAGCAGAAGCAGAAGGAGAAGCAGGAAAAGCAGAAGAAGCAGAAGCAAAAGGAGAAGCAAAAGAAGGAGAAGGAGAAGCAGAGGCAGAAGACGAAGCATAAGCACAAGCACAAGCAGAAGGAGGTGCAGAAGGAGAAGCAGGAGAAGCAGAAGAAGTAGAAGCTGAAGGAGAAGCAGAAGTAGGGGAAGGAGAAGGAGGAGAAGTAGAAGCAGAAGGACAAGCAGAAGCGGAATGAGAAGCAGAAAGAGAAGCAGGAGAAGCACAAGATGCAGAAGCAGGAGAAGCCGAAAGAGAAGAAGCAGAAGAAGCAGAAACAGAAGCAGAAGTAGAAGCAGAAGCAGAAGGAGAAGCAGCAGAAGAAGTAGAACCAGAAATTCAGGCAAGAGAAACAGAAGAAGCAGAAGCAGAAGGAGAAGCAAAAAGAGAAGCAGAAGGAGAAGTAGAAGAAGCAGCAGAAGGAGAAGCAGCAGAAGAAGCAGACAAACAAGCAGGAGAAGCAGAAGCAGAAAGAGAAGTAGAAGCAGAAGAAGCAGAAGAAGCAGAAGCAGAAGAAGAAGCAGTAGAAGCATAAGAAGCAGAAGCAGGAGAAGCAGAAGCAAAAGAAAAAAGAAGCATAAGAAGCAGAAGCCGAAGCAGAGGGAGAAAAAGAAGAAGGAGAAGGAGCAGCAGAAGTTGAAGCAGAAGGAGATGCAGATGCAGAAAGAGAAGCAGAAACAGAAGGAGAAGGAGAAGGAGAAGTTGGAGAATCAGAAGAAGCAGAAGCAGAAGCAGAAAGAGAAGCAGAACAAGGAAAAGGAGAAGCAGAAGCAGAAGGACAAGCAAGAGAAGCAGAAGAAGCAGAAGCGGGAGAAGCAGCAGCAGAAGAAGAAACAGAAGAAGGAGAAGGAGCAGAAGGAGATGCAGAAGCAGAAGGAGAAGCAGAAAGAGAAGCAGAAGAAGCAGTAGCAGGAGGAGCAGAAGCAGAAGAAACAGAAGAAGCCGAAGAAGCAGAAGGAAAACCTGAAGCAGAAGGAGAAGCAGAAGCAGGAGAAGCTGGAAAAGCAGAAGTAGAAGAAACAGAACAAGCAGAAGAAGCAGAAGAAGAAGGAGGAGAAAGAGAAGGATTAGGAGTAGGAGGATCAGAAGCAGAATAAGAAGCAGAAAGAGAAGCAGAATGAGAAACACAAGAAGCAGAAGAAGGAGAAGCAGAAGCAGAAGCAGAATGAGAAGCACAAGAAGGAGAAATTGAAGGAGAAGGATAATGGGACCGAGAAGCAGAAGGAAAAGTAGGAGAAGCAGCAGAAGAAGAATCAGGAGAAACAGAAGCAGAAGAAGGAGAAGAGCAGAAGCAGAAGGAGAAACAGAAGCGGAAGGAGAAGAAGAAGAAGCAGAAGCTGAAGCAGAAGAAGAAGAGACAGAAAAAGCAGAAGAAGCAGAAGAAGAAGCAGCAGGAGAAGCAGAAGAAGCAGAAGGAGAAGGAGAAAGAGAAGGATTAGGAGTAGAAGAAACAGAAGGATAAGCAGAAGCAGAAAGAGAAGCAGGAGAAGCAGAAGACGCAGGAGAAGCAGAAGCAGAAGAAACAGGAGAAGCCGGAAAAGCAGAAGCAGAATCTGAAGCAGAAGTAGGAACAGAAGAAGCACAATCTGAAGCAGAAGAAACAGAAATAGTAGAATAAGCAGAAGCAGAAGCAGCAGGAGAAGCAGAAGAAGAAGAAGGAGAAGGCGAAAGAGAAGGATTAGGAGTAGGAGAAGCAAAAGGATAAGCAGAAGCAGAAAGAGACGCAGAAGGAGAAGCAGCAAGACAAGTAGGAGAAGCAGGAGAAGCAGAAGCAGGAGAATCAGAAGAAACAGAAGACGCAGAAGCAGAATGAGAAGCAGAAGGAGAAATTGAAGCAGAAGCAGAAGCAAAAGGAGAAGCAGAAGCAGAAGGAGAAGCAGAAGAAGGAGAAGGAGAAGGAGAAGCAGAAAGAGAAGCAGAACGAGAAGCAGGAGAAGCAGAAGCAGGAGAAGCAGAAGCAGAAGAAACAGAAGAAGGAGAAGAAGCAGAAGCAGAAGGAGAAGCAGAAACAGAAGGAAAAGCAGAAAGAGAAGCAGGAGAAGCAGAAGCAGAAGAAGCCAAAGAAGCAGAAGCAGAAAGAGAAGCAAAAGCAGAAGGAGAAGCAGAAGGAGAAGCAGAAGAAGCCGAGGCAGTAGCAGAAGAAGCAGAAGATTCAGAAGCAGAAGGAGAAGCGGAAGGAAAAGCAGTAGAACTAGAAGGAGAAGGAGAAGGAGAAACAGAAGGAGAAGCAGAAAGAGAAGCAGAAGAAGGAGCAGGAGAAGGATAAGCAGCAGGAGAAGCAGAAAGAGCAGCAGAAGGAGAAGCAGGAGATGCAGAAACAGGAGAAGCAGAAGCAGAAGAAACACGAGAAGGACAAGAAGCAGGAGCAGAAGGAAAAGCAGAAACAGAAGGAGAAGCAGAAAGAGAAGGAGGGGACGCAGAAGAAGCAGAAGCAGGAGAAGCAGAAGCATAAGAATCCGAAGAAGCAGAAGCAGAACCTGAAGCAGAAGGAGAAGCAGGAGAAGCAGAAGAAGCAGAATCTGGAGAAGCAGAATGAGAAGGTGAAGGAGAAGCAGAAGCGGAAAGAGAATCAAAAGCAGAAGGAGAAGCAGAAGAAACAGAAGAAGCAGAAGCAGTAGCAGTTGCAGCAGAAGCAGAAGGAAAAGCAGAAGAACGAGAAGGAGAAGGAAAAACAGAAGCAGAAGCAGAAGGAGAAGCAGAAGAAGCAGAAGGAGAAGCAGAAGAAGATAAAGAAGGAAAAGCAGAAGCAGAAGAAGATGCAGAAGGGGAAGCAGGAGAAGCAGAAGAAGCAGAAGCAGAAGGAGAATTAGAAGTAGGAGAAGGAGAAGGAAGAGCCGCAGAAGCAATAGGAGAAGCAGAAGGAGAAACAGAAGCAGAATGAGAAGCAAAAAGAGAAGCAGTAGAAGCAGAAGAAGCAGGAAAAGAAGAAGCGGAAGAAAGGGAAGAAGAAGAAGAAGAAGAAGAAGAAGAAGAAGAAGAAGAAGAAGAAGAAGAAGAAGAAGAAGAAGAAGAAGAAGAAGAAGATGAAGAAGAAGAAGAAGGAGAAGGAGAAGGAGAAGCATAAGGAGAAGAAGTAGAAGCAGAAGCAGGAGAAGCAGAAGCAGTAGAAAAAGAATAAGCATAAGAAGAAGAATCAGAGGGAGAAGCAGAAGAAGGAGAAGGAACAGCAGAAAGAGAAGTAGAAGGAGAATCAGAAGGAGAAGCCAAAGAAGGAGTAGCAGAAGCAGAAGAAGCAGCAGAAGGAGAAGCAGAAGCAGAAAAAGATGCAGAACGAGAAGCAGGAGAAGCAGAAGAAGCAGAAGCAGAAGGAGAAGCAGAAGTAGGAGAAGGAGAAGGAGAAGGAAGTGCAGCAGAAGCAATAGGAGAAGCAGAAGGAGAAGCAGAAGCAGAATGAGAAGCAGAAAGAGAAACAGTAGAAGCAGAATAAGCAGGAAAAGCAGAAGCATAAGAAAGAAAGGAAGAAGAAGAAGACGAAAAAGAAGGAGAAGAAGAGGAAGAAGAAGAAGAAGCAGCAGCATAAGGAGAAGCATAAGAGAAGCAGTAGAAGCAGAAGCAGGAGAAGCAGAAGCAGAAGAAAAAGAATAAGCAAAAGAAGCAGAAGCAGTGGGAGAAGCAGAAGAAGGAGAAGGAGAAGGAGCAGCAGAAGGAGAAGCAGAAGCAGAAAGAGAAGCAGAAACAGAAGGAGAACAAGAAGGAGAAGCAGGAGAATCAGAAGAAGCAGAAGTAGAAGCAGAAAGAGGAGAAGAAGGAGAAGCAGAAGTAGAATCAGAAGAAACAGGAGAAGAAGAAGCAGAAGAAACAGAAGTAAAAAAAACAGAAGAAGGAGAAGAGCAGAAGCAGAAGCAGAAGGAGAAGCAGAAGCGAAGGAGAAGCAGAAAGAGAAGCAGGAGAAGCAGAAGAAGGAGGAGAAGCAGAAGCAGAAGAAACAGGAGAAGCCAAAGAAGCAGAAGCAGAATCAGAAGCAGAAGCAGAAGTAGAAGCAGAAGGAGAAGCAGAAGCAGGAGAAGGAGAAGGAGAAGCAGAAAGAGAAGCAGAACGAGAAGCAGGAGAAGCAGAAGCAGGAGAAGCAGAAGCAGAAGAAACAGAAGAAGGAGAAGAAGCAGAAGGAGAAGGAGAAGCAGAAACAGAAGGAAAAGCAGAAAGAGAAGCAGGAGAAGCAGAAGAAGTAGCAGCAGGAGAAGCAGAAGAAGTCGAAGAAGCAGAAGCAGAACCCTGAAGCAGAAGGAGAAGCAGGAGAAGCAGAGAAGCAGAATCTGGAGAAGCAGAAGGAGACGCAGAAGCAGAAAGAGAAGCAAAAGCAGAAGGAGAAGCAGACGGAGAAGCAGAAGAAGCCGAGGCAGTAGCAGAAGAAGCAGAAAGATTCAGAAGCAGAAAGGAGAAGCGGAAGGAAAAAGCAGTAGAACTAGAAGGAGAAGGAGAAGGAGAAACAGAAGGAGAAGCAGAAAGAGAAGCAGAAGAAGGAGCAGGAGAAGGATAAGCAGCAGGAGAAGCAGAAATAGCAGCAGAAGGAGAAGCAGGAGATGCAGAAACAGGAGAAGTAGAAGCAGAAGAAACACGAGAAGGACAAGAAGCAGGAGCAGAAGGAAAAGCAGAAACAGAAGGAGAAGCAGAAAGAGAAGGAGGGGAAGCAGAAGAAGCAGAAGCAGGAGAAGCAGAAGCATAAGAATCCGTAGAAGCAGAAGCAGAACCTGAAGCAGAAGGAGAATCAGGAGAAGCAGAAAAAGCAGAATCTGGAGAAGCAGAATGAGGAGGTGAAGGAGAAGCAGAAGCGGAAAGAGAATCAAAAGCAGAAGGAGAAGCAGAAGAATCAGAAGAAGCAGAAGCAGTAGCAGTTGCAGCAGAAACAGAAGGAGAAGCAGAAGGAAAAGCAGAAGAATAAGAAGGAGAAGGAAAAACAGAAGCAGAAGCAGAAGGAGAAGCAGAAGAAGCAGAAGGAGAAGCAGAAGAAGATGCAGAAGGAAAAGCAGAAGCAGAAGAAGATGCAGAAGGAGAAGCAGGAGAAGCAGAAGAAGCAGAAGGAGAAGTAGAAGTAGGAGAAGGAGAAGGAAGAGCCGCAGAAGCAATAGGAGAAGCAGAAGGAGAAGCAGAAGCAGAATGAGAAGCAAAAAGAGAAGCAGTAGAAGCAGAAGAAGCAGGAAAAGAAGAAGCGGAAGAAAGGGAAGAAGAAGAAGAAGAAGAAGAAGAAGAAGAAGAAGAAGAAGAAGAAGAAGAAGAAGAAGAAGAAGAAGAAGAAGAAGAAGAAGAAGAAGAAGAAGAAGAAGAAGAAGAAGAAGATGAAGAAGAAGAAGGAGAAGGAGAAGGAAAAGCATAAGGAGAAGAAGTAGAAGCAGAAGAAGCAGAAGCAGGAGAAGCAGAAGCAGTAGAAAAAGAATAAGCATAAGAAGAAGAATCAGAGGGAGAAGCAGAAGAAGGAGAAGGAACAGCAGAAAGAGAAGAAGAAGGAGAATCAGAAGGAGCATCAGAAGAAGGAGTAGCAGAAGGAGAAGAAGCAGCAGAAGGAGAAGCAGAAGCAGAAAAAGATGCAGAACAAGAAGCAGGAAAGCAGAAGAAGCAGAAGCAGAAGGAGAAGCAGAAGTAGGAGAAGAAGGAGAAGGAAGTGCAGCAGAAGCAATAGGAGAAGCAGAAGGAGAAGCAGAAGCAGAATGAGAAGCAGAAAGAGAAACAGTAGAAGCAGAAGAAGCAGGAAAAGCAGAAGCAGAAGAAAGAAAGGAAGAAGAAGAAGACGAAAAAGAAGGAGAAGAAGAGGAAGAAGAAGAAGAAGCAGCAGCATAAGGAGAAGCATAAGGAGAAGCAGTAGAAGCAGAAGCAGGAGAAGCAGAAGCAGAAGAAAAAGAATAAGCAAAAGAAGCAGAAGCAGTGGGAGAAGCAGAAGAAGGAGAAGGAGAAGGAGCAGCAGAAGGAGAATCAGAAGCAGTAAGAGAAGCAGAAACAGAAGGAGAACAAGAAGGAGTAGCAGGAGAATCAGAAGAAGCAGAAGTAGAAGCAGAAAGAGGAGAAGAAGGAGAAGCAGAAGTAGAATCAGAAGAAACAGGAGAAGAAGAAGCAGAAGAAACAGAAGCAAAAGAAACAGAAGAAGGAGAAGAGCAGAAGCAGAAGCAGCAGGAGAAGCAGAAGCGAAGGAGAAGCAGAAAGAGAAACAGGAGAAGCAGAAGAAGGAGGAGAAGCAGAAGCAGAAGAAACAAGAGAAGCAGAAGAAGCAGTACCAGAATCTGAAGCAGAAGAAGAAGTAGAAGCAGAAGGAGAAGCAGAAGAAGGAGAAGGAGAAGGAGAAGCAGAAAGAGAAGCAGAACGAGAAGCAGGAGAAGCAGAAGCAGGAGAAGCAGAAGCAGAAGAAACAGAAGAAGGAGAAGAAGCAGAAGCAGAAGGAGAAGCAGAAACAGAAGGAAAAGCAGAAAGAGAAGCAGGAGAAGCAGAAGAAGTAGCAGCAGGAGAAGCAGAAGCAGAAGAAGTCGAAGAAGCAGAAGCAGAACCTGAAGCAGAAGGAGAAGCAGGAGAAGCAGAAGAAGCAGAATCTGGAGAAGCAGAAGGAGAAGCAGAAGCAGAAAGAGAAGCAAAAGCAGAAGGAGAAGCAGAAGGAGAAGCAGAAGAAGCCGAGGCAGTAGCAGAAGATGCAGAAGCAGAAGGAGAAGCGGAAGGAAAAGCAGAAGAACTAGAAGGAGAAGAAGGAGAAACAGAAGGAGAAGCAGAAAGAGAAGAAGAAGAAGGAGCAGCAAGACAAGTAGGAGAAGCAGAAGAAACAGAAGAAGCAGAAGCAGTAGCAGTTGCAGCAGAAGCAGAAGGAGAAGCAGAAGGAAAAACAGAAGAACGAGAAGGAGAAGGAAAAACAGAAGCAGAAGCAGAAGGAGAATCAGAAGGAGAAGCAGAAGAAGCAGAAGGAGAAGCGAAGGAGAAGCAGAAGCAGAAGAAAATGCAGAAGGAGAAGCAGAAGCAGAAGAAGATGCAGAAGGAGAAGCAGGAGAAGCAGAAGTAGCAAAAGCAGAAGGAGAAGCAGAAGTAGGAGAAGGAGAAGGAGAAGGAAGGGCAGCAGAAGCAATAGGAGAAGCAGAAGGAGAAGCAGAAGCAGAATGAGAAGCAGAAAGAGAAGCAGTAGAAGCAGAAGAAGCAGGAAAAGCAGAAGCAGAAGAAAGAGAAGAAGAAGAAGAAGAAGAAGAAGAAGAAGAAGAAGAAGAAGAAGAAGAAGAAGAAGAAGAAGAAGAAGAAGAAGAAGAAGAAGAAGAAGAAGAAGAAGGAGAAGCATAAGGAGAAGCATAAGGAGAAGCATAAGGAGAAGCAGTAGAAGCAGAAGAAGCAGAAGCAGGAGAAGCAGAAGCAGGAGAAGCAGAAGAAAAAGAATAAGCATAAGAAGCAGAATCAAAGGGAGAAGCAGAAGAAGGAGAAAGAGAAGGAGCAGCAGAAGGAGAAGCAGAAGCAGAAAGAGAAGCAGAAACAGAAGGAGAAAAAGAACGAGAAGCAGGAGAATCAGAAGAAGCAGAAGTAGAAGCAGAAAGAGGAGAAGAAGGAGAAGCAGAAGTAGAATCAGAAGAAACAGAAGAAGAAGAAGAAGAAACAGAAGCAAAAGAAACAGAAGAAAGAGAAGAGCAGAAGCAGAAGCAGAAGGAGAAGCAGAGGCAGAGGAGAAGCAGAAAGAGAAGCAGGATTAGCAGAAGAAGCAGGAGAAGCAGAAGCAGAAGAAACAGGAGAAGCCGAAGAAGCAGAAGCAGAATCTGAAGCAGGAGAAACAGAAGAGGCACAATCTGAAGCAGAAGCAGAAGAAACAGAAATAGTAGAATAAGCAGAAGCAGAAGCAGCAGGAGAAGCAGAAGAAGAAGACGGAGAAGGCGAAAGAGAAGGATTAGGAGTAGGAGAAGCAAAAGGATAAGCAGAAGCAGAAAGAGACGCAGAAGGAGAAGCAGCACGAGAAGTAGGAGAAGCAGGAGAAGCAGAAGCAGGAGAAGCAGAAGAAACAGAAGACGCAGAAGCAGAATGAGCAGCAGAAGGAGAAATTGAAGCAGAAGGAGAAGCAGAAGCAGAAGGAGAAGCAGAAGAAGGAGAAGGAGAAGCAGAAAGAGAAGCAGAAAGAGAAGCAGAACGAGAAGCAGGAGAAGCAGAAGTTGGAGAAGCAGAAGCAGAAGAAACAGAAGGAAAAGAAGCAGAAGCAGAAGGAGAAGTAGAAACAGAAGGAAAAGCAGAAAGAGAAGCAGGAGAAGCAGAAGAAGCAGCAGCAGGAGAAGCAGAAGCACAAGAAGCCGAAGAAGCAGAAGCAGAATCTGAAGCAGAAGGAGAAGCAGGAGAAGCAGAAGAAGCAGAATCTGGAGAAGAAGAAGGAGAAGCAGAAGCAGAAAGAGAAGCAAAAGCAGAAGGAGAAGCAGAAGAAACAGAAGAAGCAGAGGCAGTAGCAGAAGAAGCAGAAGATGCAGAAGCAGAAGTAGAAGCAGAAGGAAAAGCAGAAGAACGAGAAGGAGAAGGAGAAACAGAAGGAGAAGCAGAAAGAGAAGCAGAAGAAGGAGCAGAG
>NW_012290900.1:0-10662 GCF_000151885.1 Dipodomys ordii | reverse complement strand
GAGCAGCAGAAGAGAAGCAGAAGCAGAAAGAGAAGCAGAAACAGAAGGAGAACAAAAGGAGAAGCAGGAGAAGCAGAAGAAGCAGAAGTAGAAACAGAAAGAGAAGTAGAAGAAGGAGAAGCAGAAGTAGAATCAGAAGAAACAGAAGAAGAAGAAGAAGAAGAAACAGAAGCAAAAGAAACAGAAGAAGGAGAAGAGCAGAAGCAGAAGCAGAAGGAAAAGCAGAAGCAGAAGGAGAAGCAGAAAGAGAAGCAGGAGAAGCTGAAGAAGCAGGAGAAGCAGAAGCAGAAGAAACAGGAGAAGCCGAAGAAGCAGAAGCAGAATCTGAAGCAGAAGGAGAAACAGAAGAAGCACAATCTGAAGCAGAAGCAGAAGAAACAGAAAGAGTAGAATAAGCAGAAGCAGAAGCACCAGGAGAAGCAGAAGAAGAAGAAGGAGAAGGCAAAAGAGAAGGATTAGGAGTAGGAGAAGCAAAAGGATAAGCTGAAGCAGAAAGAGACGCAGAAGGAGAAGCAGCACGAGAAGTAGGAGTAGCAGGAGAAGAAGAAGCAGGAGAAGCAGAAGAAACAGAAGGCGCAGAGGCAGAATGAGAAGAAGAAGGAGAAGCAGAAGCAGAAGAAGCAGAAGAAGGAGAAGGACAAGGAGAAGGAGAAAGAGAAGCAGAAAGAGCAGCAGAACGAGAAGCAGGAGAAGCAGAAGGAGGAGAAGCAGAAACAGAAGAAACAGAAGAAGGAGAAGAAACAGAAGGAGAAGCAGAAACAGAAGGAAAAGCACAAACAGAAGCAGGAGAAACAGAAGAAGCAGCAGCAGGAGAAGCAGAAGGAGAAGCAGAAGCAGAAAGAGAAGCAAAAGCAGAAGGAGAAGCAGAAGAAACAGAAGAAGCAGAGGCAGTATCAGAAGAAGCAGAAGATTCAGAAGCAGAAGGAGAAGCAGAAGGAAAAGCAGAAGAACTAGAAGGAGAAGGAGAAACAGGAGTAGAAGCAGAAAGAGAAGCAGAAGAAGGAGCAGTAGAAGGAAAAGCGGCAGGAGAAACAGAAAGAGCAGCAGAAGGAGAAGCAGGAAATGCAGAAACAGGAGAAGAACAAGCAGAAGAAACAGGAGAAGGTCAAGAAGCAGAAGCAGAAGGAGAAGCAGAAAGAGAAGGAGGGGAAGCAGAAGAAGCAGAAGCAGGAGAAGCAGAAGCATAAGAATCCGAAGAAGCAGAAGCAGAACCTGAAGCAGAAGTAGAAGCAGGAGAAGCAGAGGAATCAGAATCTGGAGAAGAAGAATGAGAAGCAGAAGGAGAAGCAGAAGCAGAAAGAGAATCAAAAGCAGAAGGAGAAGCAGAAGAAACAGAAGAAGTAGAAGCAGTAGCAGTTGTAGCAGAAGCAGTAGGAAAAGCAGAAGGAAAAGCAGAAGAACAAGAAGGAGAAGGAGAAACAGAAGGAGAAGCAGAAGGAGAAGCAGAAAGAGAAGCAGGTAAAGCAGAAGAAGAAACAGAAGGAGAATCAGAAGGAGAAGCAGAAGAAGGAGAAGGAGAATCAGAAGCAGAAGAAGATGCAGAAGGAGAAGCAGAAGAAGCAGAAGCAGAAGGAGAAGCAGGAAAAGCAGAAGAAGCAGAAGCAAAAGGTGAAGCAAAAGAAGGAGAAGGAGAAGCAGAGGCAGAAGAAGAAGCATAAGGACAAGCACAAGCAGAAGGAGATGCAGAAGGAGAAGCAGGAGAAGCAGAAGAAGCAGAAGCTGAAGGAGAAGCAGAAATAGGAGAAGGAGAAGGAGGAGAAGCAGAAGCAGAAGGAGAAGCAGAAGCGGAATGAGAAGCAGAAAAAGAAGCAGGAGAAGCACAAGAAGCAGAAGCAGGAGTAGCCGAAAGAGAAGAAGCAGAAGAAGCAGAAGCAGAAGCAGAAGTAGAAGCAGAAGCAGAAGGAGAAGCAGCAGAAGAAGTAGAACCAGAAATTCAGGCAGGAGAAACAGAAGAAGCAGAAGCAGAAGCAGAAGGAGAAGCAAAAAGAGAAGCAGTAGGAGAAGTAGAAGAAGCAGCAGAAGGAGAAGCAGCAGAAGAAGCAGAAAAACAAGCAGGAGAAGCAGAAGCAGAAAGAGAAGTAGAAGCAGAAGAAGCAGAAGCAGAAGAAGAAGCAGTAGAAGCACAAGAAGCAGAAGCAGGAGAAGCAGAAGCAGAAGATAAAGAAGAAGCATAAGAAGCAGAAGCAGAGGGAGAAACAGAACAAGGAGAAAGAGAAGCAGAATGTGAAGCAGAAGGAGATGCAGAAGCAGAAAGAGAAGCAGAAACAGAAGGAGAAGAAGAAGGAGAAGTTGGAGAATCAGAAGAAGCAGAAGCAGAAAGAGAAGGAGAAGAAGGAGAAGGAGAAGGACAAGCAGGAGAAGCAGAAGAAGCAGAAGCGGGAGGAGCAGACGAAGAAGAAGAAGAAACAGAAGAAAGAGAAGGAGCAGAAGGAGCAGCAGAAGCAGAAGGAGAAGCAAAAGAGAAGCAGAAGAAGCTGAAGAAGCAGTAGCAGGAGAAGCAGAAGCAGAAGAAACAGAAGAAGCCCAAGAAGCAGAAGGAGAACCTGAAGCAGAAGGAGAAGCAGAAGCAGCAGAAGCTGGAAAAGTAGAAGCAGAAGAAACAGAACAAGCAGAAGAAGCAGAAGAAGAACGAGAAGCAAAAGAAGAACAAGGAGAAAGAGAAGGATTAGGAGTAGGAGAAACAGAAGGATAAGCAGAAGCAGAAAGAGAAGGAGAATGAGAAGGAGAAGCAGAAGAAGCAGAAGCAGGAGAAGCAGAAGCAGAATGAAAAGCAGAAGAAGGAGAAATTGAAACAGAAGAAGATGCAGAAGGAGAAGCAGAAGCAGTAGAAGAAGCAGAAGAAGGAGAAGCAGAAGGAGAAGCATAAAGAGAAACAGAAGGAGAAGCAGGAGAAGCAGAAGCAGGAGAAGCAGAATCAGAAGAAATAGAAGAAGGAGAAGAAGCAGAAGCAGAAAGAGAAGCAAAAACAGAAGGAGAAGCAAAAATAGAAGCAGAAGAAGCCGAAGAAGCAAAAGCAGAACCTAAAGCAGAAGGAGAAGCAGGAGAAGCAGAAGAAGCAGAATCTGGAGAAGAAGAAGGAGAACCAGAAGGAGAAGCAGAAGCAGAAAGAGAAGCAAAAGCAGAAGGAGAAGCAGAATGAGACGCAGAAGAAACAGAAGAAGCAGAATCAGTAGCAGAAGAAGCTGAAGATGCAGAACCAGAAAGAGAAGCAGAAGGAATAGCAGAAGAACGAGAAGGAGAAGCAGAAGGAGACGCAGGAAAAGCAGAAGAAACAGAAGCAGACGGAGAAGAAGGAGAAGGAGAAGCCGAAGCAGAAGAAGAAGCAGACGAAAAGCACAAGCAGAAGGAGATGCAGAAGGAGAAGCAGGAGATGCAGAAGAAGCAGAAGCAGAAGGAGAAGAAGAAGGAGAAGAATCAGAATCAGAATAAGCAGAAGCAGAAATAGAAAGAGAAGCCGACGAAGAGAAGCAGAACGAGAAGCAGGAGAAGCAGGAGAAGCACAAGCGGGAGAAGCAGAAGAAGAAGAAACAGAAGAAGGAGAAGGAGCAGAAGCAGAAGGAGAAGCAGAAAGAGAAGCAGGAAAAGCAGAAGAAGCAGAAGCAGGAGAAGCAGAAGGAGAAGAAACAGGAGAAGGACAAGAAGCAGAAGCAGAAGCAGAAGGAGAAGTAGAAATAGAAGGAGAAGCAGAAAGAGAAAGAGGGGAAGCAGAAGAAGCAGAAGCAGGAGAAGCAGAAGCATAAGAATCCGAAGAAGCAGAAGCAGAACCTGAAGCAGAAGGAGAAGCAGGAGAAGCAGAAGAAGCAGAATCTGGAGAAGCAGAATGAGAAGCTGAAGGAGAAGCAGAAGCAGAAGCAGAAAGAGAATCAAAAGCAGAAGGAGAAGCAGAAGAAACAGAAGAAGCAGAAGCAGTAGCAGTTGCAGCAGAAGCAGAAGGAGAAGCAGAAGGAAAAGTAGAAGAACGAGAAGGAGAAGGAGAAACAGAAGGAGAAGCAGAAGGAGAATCAGAAGGAGAAGCAGGACAAGCAGAAAGAGAAGCAGGTAAAGCAGAAGAAGAAGAAGCAGAAGGAGAATCAGAAGGAGAAGCAGAAGAAGGAGAAGGAGAAGCAGAAGCAGAAGAAGATGCAGAAGGAAAAGCAGAAGAAGCAGAAGCAGAAGGAGAAGCAGGAAAAGCAGAAGAAGCAGAAGCAAAAGGAGAAGCAAAAGAAGGAGAAGGAGAAGCAGAGGCAGAAGAAGAAGCATAAGGACAAGCACAAGCAGAAGGAGATGCAGAAGGAGAAGCAGAGGAAGCAGAAGATGAAGGAGAAGCAGAAGTAGGAGGAGGAGAAGGAGGAGAAGCAGAAGCAGAAGGAGAAACAGAAGCGGAATGAGAAGCAGAAAGAGAAGCAGGAGAAGCACAAGAAGCAGAAGCAGGAGAAGCCGAAAGAGAAGAAGCAGAAGAAGCAGAATCAGAATCAGAAGTACAAGCAGAACCAGAAGGAGAAGCAGCAGAAGAAGTAGAATCAGAAATTCAGGCAGGAGAAACAGAAGAAGCAGAAGCAGAAGCAGAAGGAGAAGCAAAAAGAGAAGGAGAAGTAGAAGAAGCAGCAGAAGGAGAAGCAGCAGAAGAAGCAGAAAAACAAGCAGGAGAAGCAGAAGCACAAAGAGAAGTAGAAGCAGAAGAAGCAGAAGCAGAAGAAGAAGCAGTAGAAGCATAAGAAGCAGAAGCAGGAGAAGCAGAAGCAGAAGATAAAGAAGAAGCACAAGAAGCAGAAGCAGAGGGAGAAACAGAAGAAGGAGAAAGAGCAGCAGAATGTGAAGCAGAAGGAGATGCAGAAGCAGAAAGCGAAGCAGAAACAGAAGGAGAAGAAAAGGAGAAGTTGGAGAATCAGAAGACGCAGAAGCAGAAGCAGAAAGAGAAGGAGAAGAAGGAGAAGGAGAAGCAGAAGGAGAAGGACAAGCAGGAGAAGCAGAAGAAGCAGAAGCGGGAGGAGCAGAAGAAGAAGAAACAGAAGAAAGAGAAGGAGCAGAAGGAGAAGCAGAAGCAGAAAAAGAAGCATAAGAAGCAGAAGAAGCAATAGCAGGAGAAGCAGAAGCAGAAGAAACAGAAGAAGCCCAAGAAGCAGAAGGAGAACCTGAAGCAGAAGGACAAGCAGAAGCAGCAGAAGCTGGAAAAGCAGAAGCAGAAGAAACAGAACAAGGAGAAGAAGCAGAAGCAGAACGAGAAGCAGAAGAAGAAGAAGGAGAAAGAGAAGGATTAGAAGTATTAGGAGCAGAAGGAGAATCAGAAGCAGAAAGAGAAGAAGAAGGAGAAGCAGAAGGAGAAACAGAAGAAGCAGAAGTAGGAGAAGCAGAGGCAGAAGCAGAATGTGAAGCACAAGAAGGGGAAATTGAAGGAGAAGGAGAATGAGACGGAGAAGCAGAAGGAGAAGTAGGAGAAGCAGAAGAAGAAGAAGCAGGAGAAGCCGAAGCAGAAGAAACAGAAGAAAGAGAAGAGCAGAAGCAGAAGCAGACGGAGAAGAAGAAGCAAAAGGAGAAGCAGAAGAAGCAGAAGCTGAAGCAGCAGAAGAAGAAACAGAAAAAGAAGCAGAAGAAGAAGCAGCAGGAGAAGCAGAAGAAGAAGAAGAAGAAGGAGAAGGAGAAAGAGAAGGATTAGGAGTAGGAGAAACAGAAGGATAAGCAGAAGCAGAAAGAGAAGGAGAATGAGAAGGAGAAGCAGGAGAAGCAGAAGCAGGAGAAGCAGAATCAGAAGAAATAGAAGAAGGAGAAGAAGCAGAAGCAGAAAGAGAAGCAGAAACAGAAGGAGAAGCAGAAATACAAGAAGAAGAAGCCGAAGAAGCAAAAGCAGAACCTAAAGCAGAAGGAGAAGCAGGAGAAGCAGAAGAAGCAGAATCTGGAGAAGAAGAAGGAGTACCAGAAGGAGAAGCAGAAGCAGAAAGAGAAGCAAAAGCAGAAGGAGAAGCAGAAGAAACAGAAGAAGCAGAATCAGTAGCAGAATAAGCTGAAGATGCAGAACCAGAAAGAGAAGCAGAAGGAATAGCAGAAGAACGAGAAGGAGAAATAGAAGGAAAAGCAGAAGGATAAGCAGGAAAAGCAGAAGAAACAGAAGCAGACGGAGAAGAAGGAAGAGAAGCCGAAGCAGAAGAAGAAGCAGAAGGAAAAGCACAAGCAGAAGGAGATGCAGAAGGAGAAGCAGGAAATGCAGAAGACACAGAAGCAGAAGGAGAAGAAGAACGAGAAGAATTAGAATCAGAAGAAGCAGAAGCAGAAATAGAAAGAGAAGCCGACGAAGAGAAGCAAAACGAGAAGCAGGAGAAGCAGAAGAAGCACAAGCGGGAGAAGCAGAAGAAGAAGAAACAGAAGAAGGAGCAAGAGCAAAAGCAGAATGAGAAGCAGAAAGAGAAGCAGGAAAAGCAGAAGAAGCAGAAGCAGGAGAAGCAGAAGAAGAAACAGGAGAAGGACAAGAAGCAGAAAGAGAAGCAGTAGAAGCAGAAGAGGCAGGAAAAGCAGAAGCAGAAGAAAGAGAAGAAGAAGACGACGAAGGAGAAGAAGAAGAAGCAGCAGCATAAGGAGAAGCATAAGGAGAAGTATAAGGAGAAGCAGTAGAAGCAGAAGAAGCAGAAGCAGGAGAAGCGGAAGCAGAAGAAAAAGAATAAGCAAATGAAGCAGAAGCAGAAGCAGTGAGAGAAGCAGAAGAAGGAGAAGGAGAAGGAGCAGCAGAAGGAGAAGCAGAAGCAGAAAGAGAAGCAGAAACAGAAGGAGAACAAGAAGGAGAAGCAGGAGAATCAGAAGAAGCAGAAAGAGAAGGAGAAGAAGGAGAAGCAGAAGTAGAATCAGAAGAAACAGAAGAAGAAGAAGCAGAAGAAACAGAAGCAAAAGAAACAGAAGAAGGAGAAGAGCAGAAGCAGAAGCAGAAGGAGAAGCAGAAGCAGAAGGAGAAGCAGAAAGAGAAGCAGGAGAAGCAGAAGAAGCAGGAGAAGCAGAAGCAGAAGAAACAGGAGAAGCCGAAGAAGCAGAAGCAGAATCTGAAGCAGAAGGAGAAACAGAAGAAGCAGAATCTGAAGCAGAAGCAGAAGAAACAGAAATAGTAGAATAAGCAGAAGCAGAAGCACCAGGGCAAGCAGAAGAAGAAGGAGAAGGCGAAAGAGAAGGATTAGGAGTAGGAGAAGCAAAAGGATAAGCAGAAGCAGAAAGAGATGCAGAAGGAGAAGCAGCACGAGAAGTAGGAGAAGCAGGAGAAGCAGAAGCAAGAGAAGCAGAAGAAACAGAAGACGCAGAAGCAGAATGAGAAGCAGAAGGAGAAATTGAAGCAGAAGGAGAAGCAGAAGCAAAAGGAGAAGCAGAAGAAGGAGAAGGAGAAGGAGAAGCAGAAAGAGAAACAGAAAGAGAAGCAGAAAGAGAAGCACAACGAGAAGCAGGAGAAGCAGAAGCAGGAGAAGCAGATGCAGAAGAAACATAAGAAGGAGAAGAAGCAGAAGCAGAAGGAGAAGCAGAAACAGAAGGAAAAGCAGAAATAGAAGCAGGAGCAGCAGCAGAAGCAGCAGCAGGAGAAGCAGAAGCAGAAGAAGCCGAAGAAACAGAAGCAGAACCTGAAGCATAAGGAGATACAGGAGAAGCAGAAGAAGCAGAATCTGGAGAAGCAGAAGGAGAAGCAGAAGCAGAAAGAGACGCAAAAGCAGAAGGAGAAGCATAAGGAGAAGCAGAAGAAACAGAAGAAGCAGAGGCAGTAGCAGAAGATGTAGAAGCAGAAGGAGAAGCAGAAGGAAAAGCAGAAGAACGAGAAGGAGAAGGAGAAGGAGAAACAGAAGGAGAAGCAGAAAGAGAAGCAGAAGAAGGATCAGGAGAAGGAAAAGCAGCAGGAGAAGCAGAAAGAGAAGCAGAAAGAAAAGCAGAAGGAGAAGCAGGAAATGCAGAAACAGGAGAAGAACAAGCAGAAGAAACAGGAGAAGGACAAGAAGCAGAAGCAGAAGGAGAAGCAGAAAGAGAAGCAGGGGAAGCAGAAGAAGCAGAAGCAGGAGAAGCAGAAGCATAAGAATCCGAAGAAGCAGAAGCAGAACCTGAAGCAGAAGGAGAAGCAGGAGAAGCAGAAGAATCAGAATCTGGAGAAGCAGAATGAGAAGCAGAAGGAGAAGCAGAAGCAGAAAGAGAATCAAAAGCAGAAGGAGAAGCAGAAGAAACAGAAGAAATAGAAGCAGTAGCAGTTGTATTAGAAGCAGAAGGAAAAGCAGAAGAACAAGAAGGAGAAGGAGAAACAGAAGGAGAAGCAGAAGGAGAAGCAGAAAGAGAAGCAGGTAAAGTAGAAGAAGAAGAAGCAGAAGGAGAATCAGAAGGAGAAGCAGAAGAAGGAGAAGGAGAAGCAGAAGCAGAAGAAGATGCAGAAGGAGAAGCAGAAGAAGCAGAAGCAGAAGGAGAAGCAGGAAAAGCAGAAGGAGCAGAAGCAAAAGGAGAAGCAAAAGAAGGAGAAGGAGAAGCAGAGGCAGAAGAAGAAGCATAAGGACAAGCACAAGCAGAAGGAGATGCAGAAGGAGAAGCAGGAGAAGAGGAAGAAGCAGAAGCTGAAGGAGAAACAGAAGTAGGAGAAGGAGAAGGAAGAGAAGCAGAAGCAGAAGGAGAAGCAGAAGCAGAATGAGAAACAGAAAGAGAAGCAGGAGGAGGACAAGAAGCAGAAGCAGGAGAAGCCGAAAGAGAAGAAGCAGAAACAGAAGCAGAAGGAGAAGCAGAAGCAGAAGAAGCAGCAGAAGAAGTAGAACCAGAAATTCAGGCAGCAGAAACAGAAGAAGCAGAAGCAGAAGGAGAAGCAAAAAGAGAAGCAGAAGAGGAAGTAGAAAAAACAGCAGAAGAAGCAGAAAAACAAGCAGGAGAAGCAGAAGCAGGAAGAGAAGTAGAAGCAGAAGAAGCAGAAGAAGAAGAAGAAGCAGTAGAAGCATAAGAAGCAGAAGCAGGAGAAGCAGAACCAGAAGAAAAAGAAGAAGCATAAGAAGCAGAAGCAGAGGGAGAAACAGAAAAGGAGAAGGAGCAGCAGAAGGTGAAGCAGAAGGAGATGCAGAAGCAGAAAGAGAAGCAGAAACAGAAGGAGAAGAAGAAGGAGAAGTTGGAGAATCAGAAGAAGCAGAAGCAGAAAGAGAAGCAGAAGAAGGAGAAGGAGAAGGAGAAGGAGAAGGACAAGCAGGAGAAGCAGAAGAAGCAGAAGCGGGAGAAGCAGAAGAAGAACAAGAAACAGAAGAAGGAGAAGGAGCAGAAGGAGAAGCAGAAGCAGAAGGAGAAGCAGAAAGAGAAGCAGAAGAAGCTGAAGAAGCAGTAGCAGGAGAAGCAGAAGCAGAAGAAACAGAAGAAGCCCAAGAAGCAGAAGGAGAACCTGAAGCAGAAGGAGAAGCAGAAGCAGCAGAAGCTGGAAAAGCAGAAGCAGAAGAAACCGAACAAGCAGAAGAAGCAGAAGCAGAACGAGAAGCAGAAGAAGAGGGAGAAAGAGAAGGATTAGGAGTAGGAGGAGCAGAAGCAGAATAAGAAGCAGAAAGAGAAGCAGAAGGAGAAGCAGAAGGAGAAACAGAATCAGAAGCAGGAGAAGCAGAAGCAGAAAGAGAAGCACAAGAAGGAGGAATTGAAGGAGAAGGAGAATGAGACGGAGAAGCAGAAGGAGAAGAAGGAGATGCAGAAGAAGAAGAAGCAGGAGAAGCAGAAACAGAAGAAACAGAAAAAGCAGAAGAAGCAGAAGAAGAAGCAGCAGGAGAAGCAGAAGAAGAAGAAGGAGAAGGAGAAAGAGAAGGATTAGGAGTAGGAGAACAGAAGGATAAGCAGAAGCAGAAAGAGAAGCAGAAGGAGAAGCAGGAGAAGCAGAAGAAGCAGAAGCAGGAGAAGCAGAAGCAGAATGAAAAGCAGAAGAAGGAGAAATTGAAACAGAAGAAGATTCAGAAGGAGAAGCAGAAGCAGAAGTAGAAGCAGAAGAAGGAGAAGCAGAAGGAGAAGCATAAGGAGAAACAGAAGGAGAAGCAGGAGAAGCAGAAGCAGGAAAAGCAGAATCAAAAGAAATAGAAGAAGGATAAGAAGCAGAAGCAGAAAGAGAAGCAGAAACAGAAGGAGAAGCAGAACCTGAAGCAGAAGAAGCATAAGCAGAACCTGAAGCAGAAGAAGAAGGAGAAGCAGAAGAAGCAGAATCTGGAGAAGAAGGAGAAGCAGAGCAGAAAGAGAAGGAAAAGCAGAAGGAGAAGCAGAAAGAGAAGCAGAAGAAGCAGAAGCAGTAGCAGAAGAAGCAGAAGATGCAGAAGCAGATAGAGAAGCAGAAGGAATAGCAGAATAACGACAAGGAGAAACAGAAGGAGAAGAAGAATGAGAAGCAGAAGGAGAAGCAGGAAAAACAGAAGAAGCAGAAACAGACGAAGAAGCAGAAGAAGGAGAAGCAGAAGCAGAAGAAGAAGCAGAAGGAAAAGCACAAGCAGAAGGAGATGCAGAAGGAGTAGCAGGAGAAGCAGAAGAAGCAGAAGCAGAAGGAGAAGAAGCAGAATCAGAAGAAGCAGAAGGAGAAGTAGAAAGAGAAGCCGACGAAGAGAAGCAGAACGAGAAGCAGGAGAAGCAGAAGAAGCAGAGCGGGAGAAGCAGAAGAAGAAGAAACAGAAGAAATAGAAGGAGCAGAAGCAGAAGGAGGAGCAGAAGCAGAAGGAGAAGCAGAAAGAGAAGCAGGAAAAGCAGTGA
>NW_012290899.1:0-2528 GCF_000151885.1 Dipodomys ordii | reverse complement strand
AGAGCAGGAGACAGCGGGGGACACAGCGAGGATACATGCGGGACACAGCGAGGATACAGTGGGGACTCAGCGGGGGACACAGCGGGGGACAAAGCGGGACACCAAGTGACACAGTGTGACACAGCAGGACACAGCGGGGTACACCGCTGGGGACACAACGGGAAACAGCAGGGGACACAGCGGGACACAGCGGGACACAGCAGGGGACACAGCGGGAAACATAGGGGGACACAGAGGGGTACACAGAGGTACACAGCGGGGAACACAGCAAGGACACAGTGGGACCCAGCGGGACACAGTGTCAAAACAGCGGGGACACAGCGGGACACAGCGGGACATAGCGGGGACACAGCGGGACTCAGCGGGGGACACAGCAGTACACAGCGGGACACAGCGGGGGATACAGAGCAACACAGAGGGGGACACAGAGGGGTACACAGCGGGACACAGCGGGGAACACAGCGAGGACACAGCGGGGACACAGCGGGACACAGCGGGTTACACAGCGGAACACAGCGGGACACAGCGGGGGACACAGTGGGACACAGAGGGGGACACAGAGGGGTAGACAGCAGGACACAGCGGGGAACAAAGCGAGTACACAGCGGGACGAAGCGGGACACAGCGTCGATACAGCGGGGACACAGCGGGACACAGCGTGGTACACAGCTGGGGACACAAAGGGACTTAACGTGGGACACAGCGAGGACACAGCGGAACACAGCGTGGGACAGAGCGAGGACACAGCGGGACACAGCGTGAAACAGCGAGGACACAGCAGGGACACAGCGGGGGACACAGCGGGACACAATGGGACACAGCGGGGGACACAGCACTACACATCGGGGCCACAGCGGGGGACACAGCGGGACACAACGGGGAATACAGCGAGGACACAGCGGGACCCAGCAAGACACAGGGTCGATACAGCGGGGACACAGCGGGATACAGCGGGGTACACAGCTGGGAACACAAAGGGACACAGTGGGGGACACTGCGGGACACAGCGGGACACAGTGGGACACAGCCAGACACAGCGGGGGCCACAGATGGGACACAGAGGGACATAGCGGGGAAAACAGCGGGACACAACGGGGACAGAGCAGTGGACACAGCGGGACACAGCGGGGACCGAGCGGGACACAGCGGGGGACACAGCGGGGGACACAGTGGGACACAGCCGGACACAGCGGGGTACACAGGTGGGACACAGCGGGACACAGCGGGGAGAGATCGGGAAGCAGCGGGGACACAGAAGTACACATCGGGACACAGTGGGGGACACAGAGGAACACAGAGGGGTCACAGAGGGGTACACAGCGGGACACAGCGGGGAACACAGCGAGGACACAGCGGGGACACAGCGGGACACAGCGGGTTTCACAGCTGGGGACACAAAGGGACACATCGAGGGACACAGCGAGGACAGAGCGGAACACAGCGTGGGACACTGCAGTGGACACAGCGGGACACAGCGGGACACAGGGGGACACAGCGGGGACACAGCGAGGGACACAGGGGGACACAGTGGGGACACAGCGGGACACAGCGGGGACACAGCGGGACACAGCGGTGACACAGCGGGGACACAGCGAGGGACACAGCGTGGGATAGAGCGGGACACAGCCGGACACAGTGCTGGACACAGCGGGGATACAGCGGGGAAAACAGCTGGACACAGGGGGACACAGCAGGGACTCAGCGGGACACAGTGGGTACACTGCGGTGACACAGCGGGACACAGCGGGGACACAGCGGGACACAGCGGGGCCACAGCGAGGGACAGAGCGGGAAACAGCGGAGAACACAGAGGGACACAGCGGGACACAGAGGGGGACAGCGGGGACACAGCGGGACACAGCGGGGGACACAGCGGGGGACAGCGGGGACACTCCTGGGGCCAACAGGGACACAGCGGGGACACAGAGGGAGACACAGCAGGGATACAGCGGGACACAGCAGGGGACACAACGGGGGACACAGCCTGACACATCGGGGACACAGCGGGACACAGCTGGGACACAGCAGGGGCTTCATCAGGGGACACTGCGGGACACAGCGGGGGACACAGAGGGGACACAGCGGGACACAGCGGAACACAGCGGGGTACACAGCAGGGGACAACGGGGACACAGCGGGGGACAACGGGGACACAGCAGGACAAGGCATGGGACACAGCGGAGGATACAGCGGGACATAGCAGAGGACAGCGAGGACAGAGCGGGACACAGCGGGACACAGTAGGGACACAGCGGGGACACAACGGTGGACACAGAGAGACACAGAGGGGGACACAGTGGGACACAGCAGGCCACAGTGGGGGACACAGCGGGACACAGTGGGACACACCAAGACGACATGGTAGAACCCACCAGGCACACCGTGGGAACCCTGCAGGACACACTACGACACCACAAGGTGACACTGCGGACACTGCCGGGGAACACAGCGGGAACCCCGCGTGAGACACCGCGGACATCCCGCGGGACCAGCCGTCGATACAGCGAGGACACAGCGGGGATACACCG
>NW_012290898.1:0-8139 GCF_000151885.1 Dipodomys ordii | reverse complement strand
GACACAGCAGAACACAGCGGGACACAGCAGGGACACACGGGTGGACAGCGTGGACACAGCCCATACACAGCGGGGGACACATCGGGGGATACAGAGGGACACAGTGGGTAAACAGTAGAGGACACAGCATGCCACAGCGGGGACAGAGCCGGGACACAGCGGGGACACAGTGGGACACAGCGTGGAATACAGCAGGGCCACAATGGGGACACAGAGGGGAACAAAGCGGGAACACAGCGTGACACAGCGGGACACAGCAGGTACACAGCGGGAAACAGCGGGGGACACAGCGGGACACAGGAGGGGACACAACAGGGGCACAGTGGTGTCACAGTGGGGGACACAGCGGGGACACAACGGGACATAGCGGGACACAGCAGGACACAGCGGGGGACACAGCAGGGGACCGAGAGGGACACAGCAGAGAACAGAGAGGGACACAGCGAGGACATAAAGGGGACACAGTGGGGACACAGCGGGGAACACAGCGGGGTACAAAACAGGTCACAGCAGGGGACAAGCGAGGACACAGCGGAACACAGCGGGGACACAGCAGGGGACACAGTGGGATAGGGCGGGGACACAGAGGGAGACACAGCGGCACTCAGAGGGACACAGAATGGGACACAGTTGGACACAGCGCGGGATACAGCGGGGACACAGCGGGACACAGCGGCGGACACAGCGATACACAGTGGGACATAGCCGGGGACACAGAGGGACACAGCCGGGGACACAGCGAGGGACACAGCGGGATACAGCAGGGACACAGCGGGACACAGCGGGGGACAGAGTGGGGGACAGCGGGGACACAGCGGGCACAGCAGGGGACATAACAGGGACACAGCGGGGACACAGCGGGACACAGCGGGACACAGCGCGAACACAGCAGGGACACAGAGGGACAGAGTGGAAACACAGAGGGAAAAAGCGGGGACACAGCGGGTACACACGGGGACACAGCGGGACACAGCGGGACACAGCGAGGACACAGCGGGACACAGCGGGACATAGCGGGGACACAGCGGGGACACAGCGGGGGACACAGCGGGGACACAGCGGGACACAGCGAGGACACAGCAGGACACAGCGGGACACAGCAGGGACACAGCGGGTGACACAGCGGAACCAAGCAGGACACAGCGGGACACAGCAGGGGACACAGCAGGGAAACAGGGGGGACACAGTGGGACACAGTGTGGAACACAGCGGGGACACAGAGGGGAACAAAGCGGGAATACAGCGTGACACAGTGGGACACAGCAAGTACACAGCGGGAAACAGCGGGGGACACAGCGGGACACAGCGGGGGACACAACGGGGACATAGCGGTGTCACAGTGGGGGACACAGCGGAGACAGAGCGGGACATAGCGGGGACACAGCGTGGGACACAGCGGGAACACAGCGGGACACAACGGGACACAGCGGGGACACAGCGGGGACACAGTGGGACACAGCGGGACACAGTAGGGACACAGCGGAAACACAACAGGGGACACAGCGGGGACACAGCAGGACACAGCCGGACATAATGGAGACACAGCGGGGGAAACAGGGGTTACACAGCGGGGACAAAGCGGGGGACACAGCGTGGGACAGAGAGGGTCACAGCGGGGACACAGTGGTGGACACAGCAGGGACACAGCAGGGACACACCGGGGATACAGCACAGGACACAGCTGTACACAGCGGGACACAGCAGGGACTCAGCGGGACACAGCGGGTACACTGCAGTGACAGAGCGGGACACAGAGGGGAGACAGCGGGACACAGCGGGACACAGCTGGGGACAGAGGGGACACAGCGGGACACAGCGGGACACAGCAGGGGACAGCGGCGATACACCAGGGGAAAACAGGGACACAGCAGGGACACAGAGGGGGACACAGCAGGGACACAGCGGGACACAGCAGGGGACACAGCGGGGGACACAGAAGAACACAGCGGGGACACAGCGGGGGCCTCAGCGGGGGACACTGCGGGACACAACGGGGGACACAGGGGGGACACAGTGGGACACAGCGGGGGACAAAGCGGGGGACACAGCGGGACACAGCGGAACACAGCGGGACACAGCAGGGGACTGCAGGGACACAGCGGGGGACAAGGGGGACACAGCGGGACAAAGCGGGGGACACAGCGGGGGACACAGCGGGATACAGCGGGGGACACAGGGGGGACACAGAGGGACAAAGCGCGGGACACAGCGGGACACAGCGGGACACAGCGGGACACAGCGGGGACACAGCAGAACACAGCGGGACACAGAAGGGGACACAGCGGGGACACAGCGGGGAAACAGGGGGGACACAGTGGGACACAGTGTGGAACACAGCGGGGCCCCAGCGGGGCCCCAGCGGGGACACAGAGGGGAACAAAGCGTGACACAGTGGGACACAGCAGGTACACAGCGGGAAACAGTGGGGGACACAGTGGGACACAGCGGGGGACACAACGGGTACACATCGGTGTCACAGTGGGGGACACAGCGGAGACAAAGCGGGACATACCGGGACACAGCGGGGGACACAGCAGGGGACAGCAAGGAATCATCGGGGGACAAGGGGGACACAACGGGCCTCAGAGGGGGACACAGCGGGGGACACAACAGGACACAGCAGGGGACAAGCGAGGACACAGCGGGACACAGCGGGGACACAGTGGGGGACACAGCGCGATAGAGCGGGGACACAGAGGGGGACACAGCAGCACTCAGCGGGACACAGAGGGGGACACAGCGGGACACAGCGGGGGATAGAGCTGGGACACAGCGGGACACAGAAGGGACACAGCGGGACACAGCAGGGACACACCGGTGGACAGCGTGTACACAGCCCATACACAGCGGGGGACACAGAGGGACACAGCGGGTATACAGCAGAGGACACAGCATGCCACAGCGGGGACACAGCGGGGACACAGTGGGACACAGCGTGGAATACAGCGGGGACACAACGGGGACACAGCGGGGACACAGAGGGGAACAATGAGGGAACACAGCGTGACACAGCGGGACACTGCAGGTACACAGCGGGAAACAGCGGGGGACACAGCGGGACACAGCGGGGGACACAACGGGGGCACAGCGGTGTCACAGTGGGGGACACAGCGGGGACACAGAGGGACATAGCGGGACACAGCAGGACACAGCGGGGGACACAATGGGGGACAGCAAGGACTCATCGGGAGAAAAGGGGGACACAGCGGGACACAGCGGGGAACACAGCGGGGGACACAACAGGTCACAGCAGGGGACAAGCGAGGACACAGCGGGACACAGCGGGACACAGCAGGGGACACAGCGGGATAGAGCGGGGACACAGAGGGAGACACAGCGTCACTCAGAGGGACACAGAGTGGGACACAGCTGGACACAGCGGGGGATACAGCGGGGACACAGCGGGACAGAGCGGCGGACACAGCGATACACAGTGGGACATAGCCGGGGACACAGAGGGACACAGCCGGGGACACAGCGAGGGACACAGCGGGATACAGCAGGGACACAGAGGGACACAGCGGGAGACACAGCGGGACACAGCGGGGGACAGAGTGGGGGACAGAGGGGACACTGCGGGCACAGCGGGGGACATAACAGGGACACAGCGGGGACACAGCGGGACAGAGTGGGACACAGCGGGAACACAGCAGGGACACAGCGGGACAGAGTGGAAACACAGCGGGATAAAGCGGGGACACAGCGGGTACACACGGGGACACAGCGGGACACAGCGGGACACAGCGAGGACACAGCGGGACACAGCGGGACATAGCGGGGACACAGCGGGGACACAGCAGGGGACACAGCGGGGACACAGCGGGACACAGCGAGGACACAGCAGGACACAGCGGGATATAATGGGGAAACAGCGGGGGACAGAGCGGTGACAGCGGGGACAAAGCATTGGACACAGCATGGGACACAGTGGGGGACACAGCGGGGACACAGCGAGGACACAGCAGGGGACACAGCTTGGACAAAGCGGGACACAGCGGGGACACAGAGGTGGACACAGCGGGGACACAGCGGGACACAGCGGGGGATACAGCGGGACACAGCAGGACACAGCGGGGACACAGCGTGGAACACAGCGGAACACAGCAGGACACAATGGGACACAGCGGGGGACACAGCAGGGACACAGCGTGGAAACAGGGGGCACACAGTGGGACACAATGTGGAACACAGCAGGGACACAGTGGGTACACTGCGGGGACACAGCGGGACACAGCGGAAACACAGCGGAACACAGCGGGGGACACAGCGGGGACACAGTGGGGGACAATGAGGGGACACAGCTTGGACATAGCGGGACACAGTGAGGACACAGCAGGGGACACAGCTGGACACAGCGGGACACAGCGGGGACACAGAGGTGGACACAGCGGGGACACAGCGGGACACAGCGGGGGATACAGCGGGACACAGCGGGACACAGCGGGGACACAGCGGGGGACACAGCGGAACCCAGCAGGACACAGCGGGACACAACGGGGGACACAGCGGGGACACAGTGGGGAAACAGGGGGGACACAGTGGGACACAGTGTGGAACACAGCGGGGACACAGCGGGGACACAGCGGGGACACAGAGGGGAACAAAGCGGGAACACAGCGTGACACAGTGGGACACAGCAGGTACACAGCGGGAAACAGCGGGGGACACAGCGGGACACAGCGGGGGACACAACGGGGACACATCGGTGTCACAGTGGGGGACACAGCGGAGACACAGCGGGACATAGCGGGACACAGCGGGACACAGCGGGGGACACAGCAGGGGGCAACAAGGAATCATCGAGGGACAAGGAGGACACAACGGGCCACAGCGGGGAACACAGCGGGGGACACAACAGGACACAGCAGGGGACAAGCGAGGACACAGCGGGACACAGCGGGGACACAGCGGGGGACACAGCGAGATAGAGCGGGGACACAGAGGGGGACACAGCGGCACTCAGCGAGACACAGAGGGGGACACAGCGGGACACAGCGGGGGATACAGCTGGGACACAGCGGGACACAGAAGGGACACAGCGGGACACAGCGGGAGACACAGCGGGACACAGCAGGGGACAGAGTGGGGGACAGCGGGGACACAGCGGGCACAGCGGGGGACATAACAGGGACACAGCAGGGGACAAGCGAGGACACAGCGGGACACAGCGGGGACACAGCGGGTACACAGCGGGAAACAGCGGGGGACACAGCGGGACACAGCGGGACACAGCAAGGACACAGCGGGACACAGCGGGACATAGCGGGAACACAGCGTGGGACACAGCGGGGACACAGCGGGACACAACGGGACACAGCGGGGACACAGTGGGACACAGCGGGACACAGTGGGGACACAGCGGGGACACAACAGGGGACACAGCGGGGACACAGCAGGACACAGCGGGACATAATGGGGACACAGCGGGGGAAACAGGGGTGACACAGCGGGGACAAAGCGGGGGACACAGCGTGGGACAGAGAGGGTCACAGCGGGGACACAGAGGTGGACACAGCGGGACACAGCAGGGACACACCGGGGATACAGCGCGGGACACAGCTTTACACAGCGGGACACAGCAGGGACTCAGCGGGACACAGCGGGTACACTGCAGTGACAGAGCGGGACACAGAGGGGAGACAGCGGGACACAGCAGGACACAGCTGGGGACAGATGGGACACAGCTGGACACAGCGGGACTCAACAGGGGACAGCGGGGACACACCAGGGGAAAACAGGGACTCAGCGGGGACACAGAGCGGGACACAGCAGGGACACAGCGGGACACAGCAGGGGACACAGCGGGGACACAAAAGAACAGAGCGGGGACACAGCGGGGGCCTCAGCGGGGGACACTTCGGGACACAGCAGGGGACAAAGCGGGGGACACAGCGGGACACAGCGGAACACAGCGGGGACACAGCAGGGGACAGCAGGAACACAGCGGGGGACAAAGGGGACACAGCGGGACAAAGCGGGGGACACAGCGGAGGACACAGCGGGACACAGCGGGGGACACAGGGGGGACACAGCGGGACAAAGTGCGGGACACAGCGGGACACAGCGGGGACACAGCAGAACACAGCGGGACACAGCAGGGACACACCGGTGGACAGCGTGTACACAGCCCATACACAGCGGGGGACACAGCGCTGGACACAGAGGGACACAGCGGGTATACAGCAGAGGACACAGCATGCCACAGCGGGGACACAGCGGGGACACAGTGGGACACAGCGTGGAATACAGCGGGGACACAACGTGGACACAGCGGGGACACAGAGGGGAACAATGTGGGAACACAGCGTTACACAGCGGGACACAGCAGGTACACAGTGGGAAACAGCAGGGGACACAGCGGGACACAGCGGGGGACACAACGGGGGCACAGCGGTGTCACAGTGGGGGACACAGCAGGGACACAGCGGGACATAGCCGGACACAGCAGGACACAGCGGGGGACACAACGGGGGACAGCAAGGACTCATCGGGGGACAAGGGGGACACAGCGGGCACAGCGGGGAACACAGCGGGGGACACAACAGGTCACAGCAGGGGACAAGCGAGGACACAGCGGGACACAGCGGGACACAGCAGGGGACACAGCGGGATAGAGCGGGGACACAGAGGGAGACACAGCGGCACTCAGAGGGACACAGAGGGGGACACAGCTGGAAACAGCGGGGGATACAGCGGGGACACAGTGGGACACAGCGGCGGACACAGCGATACACAGCGGGACATAGCCGGGGACACAGAGGGACACAGCCGGGGACACAGCGAGGGACACAGTGGGATACAGAAGGGACACAGAGGGACACAGCGGGAGACACAGCGGGACACAGCGGGGGACAGAGTGGGGGACAGCGGGGACACAGCGGGCACAGCGGGGGACATAACAGGGACACAGCGGGGACACAGCGGGACACAGCGGGACACAGAGGGAACACAGCAGGGACACAGCGGGACAGAGCGGAAACACAGCGGGACAAAGCGGGGACACAGCGGGTACACAGGGGGACACAGCGGGACACAGCGGGATACAGCGAGGACACAGCGGGACACAGCGGGACATAGCGGGGACACAGCGGGGACAGAGCGGGGGACACAGCGGGGACACAGCGGGACACAGCGGGGACAAAGCGTGGGACACAGCGTGGGACAGAAAGGGACACAGCGGGGACACAGGGGGGGACACAGCGGCACACAGCAGGGACACACCGGGTATACAGCGCGGGACACAGCTGTACACAGCGGGACACAGCAGGGACTCAGCGGGACACAGCGGGTACACTGCGGTGACAGAGCGGGACACAGAGAGGAGACAGCGGGCCACAGCGAGGCCACAGCGGGGGACCAAGAGGGACACAGCGGAGATCACGGAGGGACACAGCGGGATATAACTGGGGACAGAGGGGACACAGCAGGACACAGCAGAGGACAGCGGGGACACACCAGGGGAAAACGGGGACACAGCTGGGACACAGAGGGGGACACAGTGGGGACACAGCAGGGGACACAGCGGGGATACAGGGGGGGACACAGCTGGACACAGCGGGACAAAGCAGGGACTCAGCGGGACACAACGGGTACACTGCGGGGACACAGCGGGACACAGCGGGGACACAGCAGGACACAGCGGGGGACACAGCGGGGACACAGTGGGGGACAATGAGGGGACACAGCTTGGACATAGCGGGACACAGCGAGGACACAGCAGGGGACACAGCTGGACACAGCGGGACACAGCGGGGACACAGAGGTGGACACAGCGGTGACACAGCGGGACACAGCGGGGGATACAGCGGGACACAGCGGGACACAGCGGGGACACAGTGGGGGACACAGCGGAACCCAGCAGGACACAGCGGGACACAGCGGGGGACACAGCGGGGACACAGCGGGGAAACAGGGGGGACACAGTGGGACACAGTGTGGAACACAGCGGCGAGACATCGGGGACACAGCGGGGACCCAGAGGGGAACAAAGCAGGAACACAGCGTGACACAGCGGGACACAGCAGGTACACAGCGGGAAACAACGGGGGACACAGCGGGACACAGCGGGGGACACAACGGGGACATAGCGGTGTCACAGTGGGGGACTCAGCGGAGACTCAGCAGGACTTAGCGGGACAC
>NW_012290897.1:0-7816 GCF_000151885.1 Dipodomys ordii | reverse complement strand
CAGCGTTACACAGCGTGCTGCACAGCTGCGAACACAACGGGACACAGTGGGCGCACAGCAGGACACAGCGGGACACAGTAGGACACAGCGGGGACAAAGTGTGAGACACAGCAGGGGACAGACTGGGAGACAGCGGGGGACACAGCTGGGGACACAACGGGACACAGCGGGGGACACAGCGAGGACACAACAGGACACAGTGGGACACAGCGGGGACACTGCGGGAACATAGCAGGACACAGCGGGGTGCATAGCGGGACACAGCGGGACACAGCTGGGGACACAGCGGGGACACAGCGGGACACAGCGGGGGATACAGCGAGGACACAGCGGGACACAGCGGGGGACAAAGCGGGAGACAGCGGGGGACACAGCGAGGACACAGTGGGACACAGAGGCGACACAGAGGGGACTCAGCGGGGGACACAGCGGGGGACAAAGCGGGACAGCATGGGACACAATGTGACACAGCGGGACAATGCGGGGACACTGCGCGGACAGAGCGGGACAATGCAGGGGACACAGCGGGACACAACGCGACACAGTGGGGGACAGCGCAGACAGAGAGGGGACACAGCGGGACACAGTGGTGACACAGCTGGACACAACGGAGTACATCGCAGGACACAGCGGGCACACAGCGGGGACACAGCGGGACACAGCAGGACACAGCAAGGACAGAGCGGGACACAGCGAGACACAGCGGGGGACCCAGCGTGGACCCAGCGGGACACAGCGGGGTACAAAGCGAGGACACAGCGGGAACACAGCAGGGGACACAGCGGGACACAGCGGGGAACACAGCGAGGACACAGCGAGGACACATTGGGACACAGTGGAGGACAGAGCGTGGGACACAGCGAGACACAGCGGGGAAAAAGCTGGACACAGCGTGGTACACAGAGGGACACAGCGGGGAGAGAGCGGGGACACAGCGGGACACAGCGAGACACAGCGGGACACAGCGGAGGACACCGTGGGACACAGCGTGGGACACAGCGAGGACACAGTGGGACACAGCAGGGGAAACAGCAAGGACACAGCGGGACACAGCGGGGGACACAGCGGGACACAGCGGGACACATCGGGGGACACAGCAGGACACAGCGGGGGACACAGCGGGACACAGCGGGGGATACAGCGTGGGACACAGCGGGACACAGCGGGACACAGCGGGGGACACAGGGAGACACAGCGGGACACAGCGGGGACACAGCGGGACTCAGCGGGGGACACACAAGTACGCAGAGGGAAACAGCGGGACACAGCGGGGGACACAGAGGGGTACACAGCGGGACACAGCGGGGAACACAGCGAGGACACAGCGGGACCCAGCGGGACACAGCGTCGATACAACGGGGACACAGCGGGGTACACAGATGGGTACACAACGGGACACAGCGGGGGACACAGCGAGGACACAGCAGAACACAGCGTGGGAAACAACGAGGACACAGCGGAACACAGCGGGACACAAAGCGACACAGCGGGGACACAGCAGTAGACACAGCGGGACACAGCGGGGGACACAGCAGGATACAGCGGGGAACACAGGGAGGACACAGCGGGACCCAGCGGGACACAGCGTCGATACAGCGGGGATACAGCGGGACACAGCGGGTGCACAGCTGGGAACACAATGGGACACAGCGGGGGACACAGCGGGGACACAGCGGGACACAGCGGGACACAGCAGGAACACTGCGGGAACATACCGGGACACAGCGGGGTTCACAGCGGGACACAGCTTGGGACACAGCGGGGACACAGTGGGACACAGCGGGGGACACAGGGAGGACACAGCAGGACACAGCGGGACACAGCAGGACACAGCGTCAATACAGCAGGGACACAGCGTTAAACAGCGTGCTACACAGCTGTGGACACAACGGGACACAGTGGGGGCACAGCGGGACACAGCGCGACACAGAGGGGACACAGCGGGGACACAGCGGGAGACACAGCGGGACACAGCGTAGACACAGCAGAAGACACACCAGGACACAGTGGGGGACACCGAGGGGGACACAACGGGGACACAGCGGGGGACACAACGGGGGACACAGCGGGGACACAGCGTGGCACCGCGGGGACACAGCGGGGACACAGTGGGGGACAAAGAGGGGACACAGCTTGGACATAGCGGGACACAGCGAGGACACAGCGAGGGACACAGCTGGACACAGCAGGACACAGCGGGGACACAGAGGTGGACATAGCTGATGACACAACGGGACACAGTGGGGGACACAGCGGGGCACAGCCGGGACACAGTTGGACACAGCGGGGGATACAGCGGGGACAAAGCGGGACACAGCAGGACATAGGGGGACACAGCGGGGACACAGCAGGGGACACAGCGGGATACAGCGGGGACACAGCGGGAGACACAGCGAGATACAGCGGGGACACAGCGGGGAACACAGCGGGACACAGTGGGACCCAGCGGGACACAGCATCGATAGAGCGGGGACACAACGAGACACAGCAGGTTACACAGCTGATGACACAACGGGACACAGTGGGGGACACAGCGGGGCACAGCAGGGACAAAACGGGAGACAAAGCGGGAAACAGAGCAGGACACAGCGGGGGACACAGAGAGGACACAGTGGGGACACAGCGAGACTCAGCGGGGGACACAGCGGGGGACAAATGCAGACACCACAGGACACAGTAGGACACAGCGGGACACAGCGGGGACACTATGGGGACACAGCGGGACACAGTGGGGGACAAAGCGGGACACAGCGGGACACAGCGGGGACACAGCGGGGGACACATAGAGGACACATTGGGGATACAGCGAGACAGAGCAGGGGACACAGCGGGACACAGCAAGGGACACAGCGAGGAAACAGCGGGACACAGCGGGGGACACAGCGAGGACACAGCGGGGACACAGTGGGACACAGCCGGGGATACAGCGAGGACACAGCGGGACACAGCAGGACATAGGGGGACGCAGTGGGGACACAGCGGGACACAGGGGGAACACAGCGAGGACACAGCGAAACACAGAGGGACACAGCGGGGACACAGCAGGGGACACAGCGGGATACAGCGGGGACACAGCGGGAGACACAGCGAGATACAGCGGGGACACAGCGGGGAACACAGCGAGGACACAGTGGGACCCAGCGGGACACAGCATCGATAGAGCGGGGACACAACGAGACACAGCAGGTTACACAGCTGATGACATCACGGGACACAGTGGGGGACACAGCGGGGCACACCGGGGACAAAACGGGAGACAAAGCGGAGAACAGAGCAGGACACAGCGGGGGACACAGAGAGGACACAGTGGGGACACAGCGAGACTCAGCGGGGGACACAGCGGGGGACAAAGCTGGACACGACGGGACACAGTAGGACACAGCGGGACACAGCGGGGACACTATGGGGACACAGTGGGGAACAAAGCGGGACACAGCAGGATACAGCGAGACACAGCAGGGGACACAGCGGGACACATCGGGCGACACAGCGAGGACACAGTGGGGGACACAGTGTGGGACACAGTGGGACACAGCAGGGAACGCAGCGGGGGACACAGCGCGACACAGCGGGACACAGTGGGGGACACTGGAGGTACACAGCGGGACACAGCGGGGGACACAGTGAGGACACATTGGGACACAGTGGAGAACAGAGCGTGGGACACAGCGAGACACAGCGGGGACAAAGCTGGACACAGCGTGGTACACAGAGGGACACAGCGGGGAGACAAGGGGGCACAGCGGGACACAGGGAGACACAGCGGGACACAGCGGAGGACACAGTGGGACACAGGGTGGGACACAGCGAGGACACAGTGGGACACAGCAGGGGAAACAGCAAGGACACAGCGGGACACAGCGGGGGACACAGCGGGACACAGCGGGGGACACAGCAGGGGACACAGCGGGACACAGCGGTTGACACAGCTGGAGACACAACGGGACACAGCAGACACAGCGGGGGACACAGCTGGGGACACAACGGGACACAGCGGGGGACACAGCGAGGACACAGCGGGACCCAGCGGGGACACTGCGGGAACATAGCAGGACACAGCGGGGTACATAGCGGGACACAGCGGGACACAGCTGGGGACACAGCAGGGACACAGCAGGACACAGCGGGGGACACAGCGAGGACACAGCGGGACACAGCGGGGGACAAAGCGGGAGACAGCGGGGGACACAGCGAGGACACAGTGGGACACAGAGGCGACACAGAGGGGACTCAGCGGGGGACACAGCGGGGGACAAAGCGGGACAGCATGGGACACAATGTGACACAGCGGGACAATGCGGGGACACTGCGCAGACAGAGCGGGACAAAGCAGGGGACACAGCGGGACACAACGCGACACAGTGGGGGACAGCGCAGACAGAGAGGGGACACAGCGGGACACAGTGGTGACACAGCTAGACACAATGGAGTACATCGCAGGACACAGCGGGCACACAGCAGGGACACAGCGGGACACAGCAGGACACAGCAGGGAGAGAGCGGGACACAGCAGGGGACACAGCGGGGGCACAGCGGGACACAGCGGGACACAGTGGGGGACACTGGAGGGACACAGCAGGACACAGTGTCGATACAGCGGGGACACAGCGGGACACAGCGTTGTACACAGATGGGGGCACAACGGGACACAGCGGGGTACACAGCGAGGACACAGCAGAACACAGCGTGGGAAACAACGAGGACACAGCGGAACACAGCGGGACACAATGGGACACAGCGGGGACACAGCAGTAGACACAGCGGGACACAGCGGGGGACACAGCGGGATACAGCAGGGAACACAGGGAGGACACAGCGGGACCCAGAGGGACACAGCGTCGATACAGCGGGGACACAGCGGGACACAGTGGGGTACACAGCTGGGGACACAACAGGACACAGCGGGGGACACAGTGAGGACACAGCGGGACACAGCGGGACACAGCAGGAACACTGCGGGAACATACCGGGACACAGCGGGGTTCACAGCGGAACACACCGGGACACAGCTTGGGACACAGCGGGGACACAGCGGGACACAGCGGGGGTCACAGGGAGGACACAGGGACACAGCGGGGGACAAAGCGGGAGACAGCCGACCTAGCAGGGAACACAGCGAGGACACAGCGGGACCCAGCGGGACACAGCATCGATACAGCGGGGACACAGCGTTACAAAGCGTGCTGCACAGCTGCGGACACAACGGGTCACTGTGGGCGCACAGCGGGACACAGCGGGACACAGTAGGACACAGTGGGTACAAAGTGTGAGACACAGCAGGGGACAGAGCGGGAGACAGCGGGGGACACAGCTGGGGACACAACGGGACACAGCGGGGGACACAGCGAGGACACAACAGGACACAGCGGGACACAGCGGGGACACTGCGGGAACATAGCAGGACACAGCGGGGTGCATAGCGGGACACAGCGGGACACAGCTGGGGACACAGCAGGGACAGAGCGGGACACAGCGGGGGACACAGCGAGGACACAGCGGGACACAGTGGGGACAAAGTGGGAGACAGCAGGGGACACAGCGAGGACACAGTGGGACACAGAGGCGACACAGAGGGGACTCAGCGGGGGACACAGCGGGGGACAAAGCGGGACAGCATGGGACACAATGTGACACAGGGGGACAATGGGGGACATTGCGCGGACAGAGCGGGACAAAGCAGGGGACACAGCGGGACACAACGCGACACAGTGGGGGACAGCGCAGACAGAGAGGGGACACAGCGGGACACAGTGGTGACACAGCTGGACACAACGGAGTACATCGCAGGACACAGCGGGCACACAGCGGGGACACAGCGGGACACAGCAGGACACAGCAGGGACAGAGCGGGACACAGCGGGACACAGCGGGGGACCCAGCAAGGACCCAGCGGGACACAGCGGGGTACAAAGCGAGGACACAGCGGGGGACACAGCAGGGGACACAGCGGGACACAGCGGGGAACACAGCGAGCACACACCGGGACCCAGCGGGACACAGCGTCGATATAGCGGGGACACAGCGTTACACAGCGTGGTACACAGCTGTGTACACAACTGGACACAGTGGAAGCAGACTGGGACAGAGCGGGACACAGTGGGACCCAGCGGGGACAAAGCATGAGACACAGCGGGGGACAGAGCGGGAGACAGCAGGGGACACAGCGAGGACACAGCGGGACACAGCGGTGACACAGCGGGAGACACAGCCTGTCACAGTGTGGGACACAGCGGGGGACTCAGCGGGACACAGCGGGACACAGTGGGGGACACAGGGGGGACACAGTGGGACACAGCATGGGACAGAGCGAGGACACATTGGCACCCAGCGTGTCTCAGCGGGGGACACAGCAGTACACAGCGGGACACAGCGGGACACAGCAAGGGAAACAGAGGGGTACACAGCGGGACACAGCGGGGAACATAGCGAGGACCCAGCGGGACCCAGCGGGAAACAGCGTCTATACAGCGGGGACACAGCGGGACACAGCGGGGTACACAGCTGGGGACACAATGGTACACAGCGGGGGACACAGCAAGGACACAGCGGGACACAGCGGGACACAGCAGGGACAGAGCGGGAGACAGCAGGACACAGCGGGACACAGCGAGGGACACAGCAGTACACAGCGGGGCACAGTGGGGAACACAGCGAGGACACAGCGGGACACAGCGGGACACAGCGGGGGGCACAGCGGGACACTGCTGGGGACACAGCGGGACACAGCAGGGATAAAGCTTGCGATACACTGGGACACAGGGAGGACACAGCGGGACACAGCGGTGGACACAGCGGGGGACAAAGCGGGACTCAGAGACACATCGGGACACGGCGCGGACACAGCGGGAGACACATTAGGACACAGCGGGGGACACAGCGGGGGAAGAAGCAGGACACTAAGGGACACAGCGGGACACAGCGGGACACAGTGGGGACACAGCGGGGACACAGCCTGGGACACAGAGGGATACAACGAGGGACAGCGTGGGGACACAGCGGGGGACACAGCCGGACACAGCGGGGACACAGCGTGACACAACGGGACACAGCAGTGGAAACAGCGGGACACAGCGGGACACAGTGGGACACAGCGAGACACAGCGGGACACAGTGGGACACAGCGGGGACAAAGCCTGAGACACAGCGGGGGACAGAGCAGGAGACATCGGGGGACACAGTGAGGACACAGTGGGACACAGTGCGGACACAGCGGGGGGCACAGCGGAACACAGCGGGACACAGCGTGAGAAACAGCGGGACTCAGCGGGACACAGCGAGACACACCGGGGGACACAGCGGGACACAGCGGAGGACACAGCGAGGACACAGTGGGACACAGTGGAGGACAGAGCATGGGACACAGCGAGACACAGCGGGGACAAAGCTGGACACAGCGTGGTACACAGAGGGACACAGCGGGGAGACAAGGGGGCACAGCGGGACACAGGGAGACACAACGGGACACAGCGGAGGACACAGTGGGACACAGCGTGGGACACAGCGAGGACACAGTGGGACACAGCAGGGGAAACAGCAAGGACACAGCGGGACACAGCAGGGGCACAGCGGGACACAGCGGGGGACACAGCGGGACACAGCGGGACACAGCGGGGGACACAGCGGGACACAGCGTCGATACAGCGGGGACACAGCGGGACACAGCTGGGGACACAGTGAGGACACAGCGGGACACAGCGGGACACAGCGGGACACAGGAGGAACACTGCGGGAACATACCTGGACACAGCGGGGTACACAGCGGAACACAGCGGAACACAGCTTGGGACACAGCGGGGACACAGCAGGACACACCGGG
>NW_012290896.1:0-2852 GCF_000151885.1 Dipodomys ordii | reverse complement strand
AGCGGGTTTCACAGCGGGACACAGCTTGGGACACAGCGGGACACAGTGGGACACAGCGGGGACACAGGGAGGACACAGCAGGACACAGCGGGACCCAGCAGGACACAGCGTCGATACAGCAGGGACACAGCGTTACACAGTGTGCTACACAGCTGTGGACACAACGGGACACAGTGGGGGCACAGCGGGACAGAGTGCGACACAGAGGGGACAAAGCGGGGACACAGCGGGAGACACAGCGGGACACAGCATGGACACAGCAGAAGACACACCAGGACATAGTGGGGGACACCGAGGGGGACACAGCGGGGACACAGCGGGGGACACAGCGGGGACACAGGGTGGCACCGCGGGGACACAGCGGGGACACAGTGGGGGACAAAGAGGGGACACAGCTTGGACATAGCGGGACACAGCGAGGACACAGCGGGGGACACAGCTGGACACAGCAGGACACAGCGGGGACACAGAGGTGGACACAGCTGATGACACAACTTTACACAGTGCGGGACACAGCGGGGCACAGCGGGGACACAGATGGACACAGCGGGGGATACAGCGGTGACAAAGCGGGACACAGCAGGACATAGGGGGACACAGTGGGGACACAGCGGGACACAGGGGGAACACAGCGAGGACACAGCGAAACACAGAGGGACACAGCGGAGACACAGCAGGGGACACAGAGGGATACAGCGGGGATACAGTGGGGGACACAGTGGGATACAGCGTGGACAAAGCGGGGAACACACAGAGGACACAGCGGGACCCAGCGGGACACAGCATCGATACAGCGGGGACACAACGAGACACAGAAGGGTACACAGCTGATGACACAATGGGACACAGTGGGGGACACAGCGGGGCACAGCAGGGACAAAACGTGAGACACAGCGGGGAACAGAGCAGGACACAGCGGGACAAAGCGGGGACACAGCGGGGGACACATAGAGGACACATTGGGGACACAGCGGGACACAGCGGGGACAGAGCGGGACACAGCGGGATACAGCGAGACAGAGCAGGGGACACAGCGGAACACAGCGGGGGACACAGCGAGGAAACAGCGGGACACAGCGGGGGACAAAGAGAGGACACAGCGGGGACACAGTGGGACACAGCCGGGGATACAGTAAGGACACAGCGGGACACAGCAGGACATAGCAGGACAGAGTGGGGACACAGCGGGACACAGGGGGAACACAGAGGGACACAGCGGGGGACAAAGCGGGACCCAGCGGGACACAGCACCGATACAGCGGGGACAAAGCGTTACACAGCGTGCTGCACAGCTGGGGACACAACGGGACACAGTGGGCGCACAGCGGGACACAGCGGGACACAGTAGGACACAGCGGGGACAAAGTTTGAGACACAGTGTGAGACACAGCAGGGGACACAGCGGGAGACAGCGGGGGACACAGCTGGGGACACAACGGGACACAGCGGGGGACACAGCGAGGACACAGCGGGACACAGCGGGGACACTGCGGGAACATAGCAGGACACAGCGGGGTGCATAGCGGGACACAGCGGGACACAGCTGGGGACACAGCGGGGACACAGCAGGACACAGCGGGGGACACAGCGAGGACACAGCGGGACACAGTGGGGGACAAAGTGGGAGACAGCGGGGGACACAGAGAGGACACAGTGGGACACAGAGGCGACACAGAGGGGACTCAGCGGGGGACACAGCGGGGGACAAAGCGGGACACCATGGGACACAATGTGACACAGCGGGACAATGGGGGACACTGCGCGGACAGAGCGGGACAAAGCAGGGGACACAGCGGGACACAGCGCGACACAGTGGGGGACAGCGCAGACAGAGAGGGGACACAGCGGGACACAGTGGTGATACAGCTGGACACAACGGAGTACATCGCAGGACACAGCGGGCACACAGCGGGGACACAGCGGGACACAGCAGGACACAGCAGGGACAGAGCGGGACACAGCGGGACCCAGCGGGGGACCCAGCAAGGACCCAGCGGGACACAGCGGGGTACAAAGCGAGGACACAGCGGGGGACACAGCAGGGGACACAGCGGGACACAGCGGGGAACACAGCGAGCACACACCGGGACCCAGCGGGACACAGCGTCGATATAGCGGGGACACAGCGTTACACAGCGTGGTACACAGCTCTGTACACAACTGGACACAGTGGAAGTAGACTGGGACAGAGCGGGACACAGTGGGACCCAGCGGGGACAAAGCATGAGACACAGCGGGGGACAGAGCGGGAGACAGCAGGGGACACAGCGAGGACACAGCGGGACACAGCGGTGACACAGCGGGAGACACAGCCTGTCACAGTGTGGGACACAGCGGGGGACTCAGCGGGACACAGCGGGACACAGTGAGGGACACAGCGGGGACAAAGTGGGACACAGCATGGGACACAGCGAGGACACATTGGCACACAGCGTGTCTCAGCGGGGGACACAGCAGTACACAGCGGGACACAGCGGGACACAGCAAGGGAAACAGAGGGGTACACAGTGGGACACAGCGGGGAACATAGCGAGGACCCAGCGGGACCCAGCGGGAAACAGCGTCTATACAGCGGGGACACAGCGGGACACAGCGGGGTACACAGCTGGGGACACAATGGGACACAGCGGGGGACACAGCAAGGACACAGCAGGACACAGCGGGACACAGCAGGGACAGAGCGGGACACAGCAGGACACAGCGGGACACAGCGGGGGACACAGCAGTACACAGCGGGGAACAGTGGGGAACACAGCGAGGACACAGCGGGACCCAGCGGGACACAGCGGGGGGCACAGCGGGACAAATGCTGGGGACACAGCGGGACACAGCAGGGATAAAGCTTGGGATAC
>NW_012290895.1:0-7419 GCF_000151885.1 Dipodomys ordii | reverse complement strand
CAGCAAGACATAGCATGGACACAGCAGTAGACACATCGGGACATAGCGGGGGACACAGCTGGGGACACAACGGGACACAGCGGTGGACACAGCTAGGACACAGAAGGACCCACCGGGACCCAGCGGGGGACACAGCGAGGACACAGCAGGACACAGTGGGGGACACAGCGAGGACAAAGCGGGGGACACAGCGGGACACAGCGGGGAACACAGCGAGGACCCAGCGGGACCCAGCGGGACACAGCATCGATACAGCGAGCACACAGCGTTACACAGCGTGGTACTCAGCTGTGTACACAACGGGACACAGTGGGGGCACAGCCGGACACAGCGGGACACAGTGGGACACAGCGTTGACAAAGTGTGAGACACAGCGAGGGACAGAGCGGGAGACAGCGGGGGACACAGCGAGGACACAGCGGGACACAGCGGTGACACAGCGGGACACAGCGGTTAAACAGCAGGGACTCAGCGGGGGACACAGTGGGAGACAAAGTGGGACACCACGGAACACAGGGGACACAGTGGGAAACAGCAGTGACCCTGCGGGGACACAGTGGGACACAGCGGGGGACAAAGCGGGACACAGAGGGGGACAGAGCGGGACACAGTGGGGGACAGAGCGTGGGACACAGCGAGACACAGCGGGGACAAAGCTGGACACAGCGGGGTACACAGAGGGACACAGCGGGGACGCAGCGGGGAAACAGTGTGACACAGCAGGACACAGCGGGACACAGCGGGGGACACAGCGAAGACACAGCGGCACAAAGCCTGGGACACAGCAAGGACACAGTGGGACACAGCGGGGGACACAGCGGGACATAGCGGGGGACATAGCGGGGGACACAGCGGGACACAGCGGGGGCACAGGGAGGACACAACGGGACACACGGGGGACAGAGCGAGGACACGTTGGGACAAAGCAGGACACAGCGGGACTCAGCGGGGGACACAGAAGTACACAGCGGGACACAGCGGGGACACAGCAGAGACACAGCGGGGGACACAGCGGGACACAGCAGGGGACACAGGGATGACAGAGCGGTACCCAGCGGGACCCAGCGTCGATACAGCAGGGACACGCGGAACACAGTGGGGTACACAGCTGGGGACACAGCGAGGACACAGCGGAACACAGCGGGACACAGCGGGGACACTGCGGGAACATAGCAGGACACAACAGGGTACACAGCGGGACACAGCTGGGGACACAGCGGGCACAGAGCGGGATACAGCGGAACACATCGTGAGACAAAGCGGGAGACAGCAGGGGACACAGCGAGGACACAGGGGGACACAGAGGCGACACCGAGGGGACTCAGCGGGGGACACAACGTGGGACAAAGTGGGACACCACGGGACACAGTGTTACACAGAGGGACAAAGCGGGGACACTGCGGGACACAGCAGGAAAAAGCTGGGGACACAGCGGGACACAGCGGGGGACACTGCGGGGGACAGCGGAGACAGAGAGTGGCCACGGCGAGACACAGTGGTGACACAGCTGGACACAGCGGGGTACACAGCGGGACACAGCGGGCACACAGCGGGGACACAGCGGGAGACAGCGGGACACAGCGGGGACACAGTGGGGCACAGCGGGACAAAGTGGAGACACAGCGGGAAACAGCAGGCACACAGCGGGGCACAGCGGACACAGCAGGACACAGCGGGGGACACAGCGGGACATAGTGGGGGACCCAGTGAGGACACAGCGGGACACAGCAGGAGACACAGCGAGGACACAGCGGGGGACACAGCGGGGGACAAAGCGGGACACAGCGGGGAACACAGCGAGGACACAGCGGGACACAGCGGGGAACACAGCGAGGAAACAGCGGGGGACACAGCGGGACACAGCGGGGAACACAGCGAGGACACAACGGCACCCAGCAGGACACAGCGTCGATACAGCGGGGACACAGGGTTACACAGCGTGGTACCCAGCTGTGGACACAACGGGAAAGAGTGGGGGCACAGCGAGACACAGCGGGACACAGCAAGGACACAGCGGGACACATTGGTGACACAGCGGGGAAAACAGCAGGACAAAGCAGGGGACACAGCGAAGGACACAGCACAACACAGCAAGACATAGCATGGACACAGCAGTAGACACATCGGGACATAGCGGGGGACACAGCTGGGGACACAACGGGACACAGCGGTGGACACAGCGAGGACACAGCAGGACCCACCGGGACCCAGCGGGGAACACAGCGAGGACACAGCGGGGGACACAGCGGGACACAGCGGGGAACACAGCGAGGACACAGCAGGACCCAGCGGGACACAGCGTCGATACAGCGGGCACACAGCGTTACACAGCGTGGTACTCAGCTGTGGACACAACGGGACACAGTGGGGGCACAGCCGGACACAGCGGGACACAGTGGGACACAGCGTTGACAAAGTGTGAGACACAGCGAGGGACAGAGCGTGAGACAGCGGGGAACACAGCGAGGACACAGCGGGACACAGCGTCGACACAGCAAGGACACAGCGTTACACAGCGTAGTACACATCTGTTTACACAACGGGACACAGTGGGGCACAGCCGGACACAGCGGGACACAGTGGGACACAGCGGGGACAAAGCGTGAGACACAGCAGGGGACAGAGAGGGAGACAGCAGGGGACACAGCGAGGAAACAGCGGGACACATCGGTGACACAGCGGGGACTCAGCGGGGGATACAGCGGGACACAGCGGGGGACACAGCGGGACACAGCGGGGGACACAGCGAGGACCCAGCAGGACCCAGCTGGACACAGAGTAGATACAGCGGGCACACAGCGTTACACAGCGTGGTACACAGCTGTGGACACAACGAAATACAGTGGGGGCACAGCGGAACACAGCGGGACACAGTGGGACACAGCGGGGACAAAGCGTGAGACACAGCGGGGGACAGAGCGGGAGACAGCGGGGGACACAGCGAGGACACAGCGGGACACAGCGGGGACTCAGCGGGGGACACAGCGGGAGACAAAGAGGGACACCACGGAACACAGCGGGACACAGCGGGAAACAGCAGTGACCCTGCGGGGACACAGTGGGACACAGCTGGGGACACAGCGGGACACAGAGGGGGACAGAGCGGGAAACAGAGGGGGACAGAGCGTGGGACACAGCGAGACACAGCAGGGACAAAGCTGGACACAGCGGGGTACACAGAGGGACACAGCGGGGACGCAGCGGGGAAACAGCGTGACACAGCAGGACACAGCGGGACACAGCGGGGGACACAGCAGTACACAGCAGGACAAAGCGGGACACAGCGGGGACACAGCAGAGACAAAGCGGGGGACACAGCGGGACAGAGTGGGGTACACAGCTGGGGACACAGCGAGGACACAGCGGGACACAGCGGGACACAGCGGGGACACTGCGGGAACATAGCAGGACACAGCGGGGTGACACAGCGGGACACAGCGGGGGACACAACGGGACACAGCGCGGGACAAGGCGGGACGCAGTGTGGGACAGAGCGTGGGACACAGTGAGACACAGCGGAGACAAAACTGGGCACAGCGGGGTACACAGCGGGACACAGCGGAACACAGCGGGAGACAAAGCGGGAGACAGCTGGGCACACAGCGAGGACACAGGGGGACACAGAGGCGACACAGAGGGGACTCAGCGGGGGACACAGCGTGGGACAAAGTGGGACACCACGGGACACAGTGTTACACAGCTGGACACAGCGGGGACACTGCGGGACACAGCAGGACAAAGCGGGGGACACAGCGGGACACAGCGTGCCACAGCGGGGGACCCAGCGGGGGAGAGCGGAGACAGAGAGTGGCCACAGCGAGACACAGCGGTGACACAACTGGACACAGCGCGATACACAGCGGGACAGAGCGGCCACACAGCGGGGACACAGCGGGACACAGCGGGACACAGCGGGGACACAGTGGGACACAGCGGGACAAAGCGGGAGACACAGCGGGACACAGCAGGCACATAGCGGGGACACAGCAGGACACAGCGGGACACAGCGGGGACAAAGCGGGACACAGCTGGACACAGCGGGACACAGCGGTGGACACAGCGACACACAGTGGTGGTCCCAGTGAGGACACAGCAGGACACAGCAGGGACACTACGAGGACACAGCTGGGGACACAGCAGTGGACACAGCGGGACACAGCGGGGAACACAGCGAGGACACGGCGGGACACAGCGGGACACAGCGTCGATACAGCGGGGACACAGCGTTACACAGCGTGGTACACAGCGTGGTACAAAGCTGTGGACACAACGGGACACAGTGGGGGCACAGCCGGACACAGCGGTACACAGTGGGACACAGCGGGGACAAAGCGTGAGACACAGCGGGGGACAGAGAGGGAGACAGTAGGGGACACAGCGAGGACACAGCGGCACACAACGGGACACAGTGGGAAATAGAGGTGAACCTGCGGGGACACAGCGGGACACAGCGGGACACAGCGGGGACACAGCGAGGACACAGCGGCACACAAAGGGACACAGCGGGGAAAAAGCGTGAGACACAGCGGGGGACAGAGCTGGAGACAGCAGGGGACACAGCGAGGACACAGCAGGACACAGCGTTGACACAGCGGGGTCTCAGCGGGGGACACAGCGGGAGACAAAGAGGGACACCACGGAACACAGCGGGACACAGCAGGAAACAGCAGTGATACTGCGTGGACACAGTGGGACACAGCGGGGGACACAGCGGGACACAGAGGGGGACAGAGCGGGACACAGTGGGGGACAGAGCGTGGGACACAGCGAGACACAGCGGGGACAAAGCTGGTCACAGCCGGGTACACAGAGGGACACAGCGGGGACACAGTGGGGAAACAGCGTGACACAGCAGGACACAGCGGGACACAGCGGGGGACACAGCAAGGACACAGAGGCACACAGCATGGGACACAGCAAGGACACAGTGGGACACAGCGGGGGACACAGCGGGACATAGCGGGGGACACAGAGGGGGACACAGCGGGACACAGCGGGGGCACAGTGAGGACACAACGGGACACACGGGGGACAGAGCGAGGACACATTGGGACACATTGGGGCACAGGGGGACTCAGCGGGGGACACAGCAGTACACAGCGGGACACAGCGGGGACACAGCAGAGACACAGCGGGGGACACAGCGGGACACAGCGGGGGACACAGGGATGACACAGCGGTACCCAGCGGGACCCAGCGTCGATACAGCAGGGACACGCGGAACACAGTGGGGACACAGCGAGGACACAGCAGGACACAGCGGGACACAGCGGGGACACTGCGGGAACATAGCAGGACACAGCAGGGTACACAGCGGGACACAGCTGGGGACACAGCGGGGACACAGTGGGACACAGCGGAACACAGCGTGAGACAAAGCGGGAGACAGCAGGGGACACAGCGAGGACACAGGGGGACACAGCGGCGACACAGAGGGGACTCAGCGGGGGACAAAGCGGGAGACAGCGGGGGACACAGCGAGGACACAGCAGCACACAGCGGCCACAAAGAGGGGACTCAGCGGTGGACACAGCGGGGGACAAAGGGTGACACCACGGGACACAGTGTGACACAGTGGGACACAGCGGGACACTGCGGGGACACAGCAGGACAAAGCGGGGGACACAGCGGGACACAGCGGGCACACAACGGGGACACAGCGGGACACAGCGGGACACAGCGGGGACAGAGCGGGACACAGTCGGACACAGCGGGACACAGCGGGGGACACAGCGGGAGACAAAGAGGGACACCACGGAAAACAGCGGGACACAGCAGGAAACAGCAGTGACTCTGCGGGGACACAGTGGGACACAGCGGGGGACACAGCGGGACACAGAGGGGGACAGAGCGGGGCACAGTGATGGACACAGCCGGACACAGAAGGGGAAACAGTGGGGGACACAGCGGGACACAGCGGGACACAGCGAGGACACAGCGGGACAGAGCGGGACACTACAGGGCACAGCGGGGGACACAGCGGGACACAGCGGGGGACAAAGCGAGGACACAGCGGAACACAGAGTGGGACACAGTGAGGACACGGTGGGACACAGCGAGACACAGCGGGACACAGCCGGGTCCCAGCAGTGGACACAGCGGGACACAGCGGGGGACACAGCGGGACACAGAGGGAGACACATGGAGGACTCAGCGGGACAAAGCGGGGACACAGCGGCGACTCACCGGGGGACACAGCGGGGGACAAAGCGGGACACCACAGAACACAGTGGGAAACAGCGGGACACAGCAGGGAAACTGCGGGGACACAGGGGGATAAAGCGTGGGACACATAGGAACACAGCGGAACACACAGTTGGGGACACAGCGGGACACAGCGGGGAATACAGCGAGGACACAGCGGGACCCAGCGGTACACAGCGTCGATACAGCGGGGACACAGCGTTACACAGCGTGGTACACAGCTGTGAACACAACGGGACACAGTGGGGGCACAGCGAGACACAGCGGGACACAGCGAGGACACAGCGGGACACAGCGCTGACACTACGGGGGACACAGCGGGGGACACAGCGGGGGACACAGCCGGACACAGCGGGACACAGCGGGGGACACAGGGGAGACACAGCAGGACCCAGCGCGGGACATAGCGAGGACACATTGGGACACAGCGGGACTCAGCGGGGGACACAGCAGTACATAGCGGGACACAGCGGGACACAGCGGGGGACACAGAGGAGTAAACAGCGGGACACTGCAGGGAACACAGCGAGGACACAGCGGGACCAAGCAGGACACAGCGTCGATACAGCGGGGACACAGCGGGACACAGCGGGGTACACAGCTGGGTACACAACGGGACACAGCGGGGGACACAGCGAGGACACAGCAGAACACAGCGTGGGAAACAGCGAGGACACAGCGGGACACAGCGAGACACAGAGGGACACAGTGGGGACACAGCAGTAGACACAGCGGGACACAGCGGGGACACAGCGGGACACAGCATGAAACAGCGGTGAACCTGCGGGGACACAGCGGGACACAGCGGGGGACACAGCGGGACACAGCGGGGACACAGCGGGGACACAGCGGGACCCAGCAGAACACAGCGGGACACAGCAGGACACAGCGGGGGACACAGCCTGACACAGCGGGGTACACAGCGGGACACAGCGGGGACACAGAGGGGACTCAGCTGGGGACATAGCGGGGGACAAAGCGGGACATCACAGGACACAGTGGGACACAGCAGGACACAGCGGGGACACTGCGGGGACACAGCGGGACAAAGCAGGGGACCCAGCGGGACCCAGCGGGACAGAGCAGGACCCAGCAGGGAAACAGCGGGGACACAGTGGGACACAGCGAGGAAACAGCGGGACACTGCGGGGCACAGCGGGGGACACAGCGGGGGACAGCGGGGGACACAGGGAGGACACAGCGGAACACAGCATG
>NW_012290894.1:0-3249 GCF_000151885.1 Dipodomys ordii | reverse complement strand
TGGGACACAGTGAGGACACATCGGGACACAGCGGGACACAGCCGTGTCCCAGCAGTGGACACAGCGGGACACAGCGGGGGACACAGCGGGACACAGCGGGGGACACATGGAGGACTCAGCGGGACAAAGCGGGGACACAGCGGCGACTCACCGGGGGACACAGCGGGGGACAAAGCGGGACACCACAGAACACAGTGGGAAACAGCGGGACACAGTGGGGAAACTGCGGGGACACAGGGAGACAAAGCGTGGGACACATAGGGACACAGCGGGGGACACAGTGGGGGACACAGCGGGACACAGCAGGGGGACACAGTAAGGACACCACGGAACACAGCGGGACACAGCGGGAAACAGAGGGGAACCTGCGGGGACACAGTGGTACACTGTGGGGGACACAGTGGGAAACAGCGGGGGACACAGCGGGACACAGTGGGGGACAAAGCCAGGACACAGCGGGACATAACGGGAAACAGCAGGGGGACACAGCGAGGACGCTACGGAACACAGCGGGACACAGCGGGAAATAGAGGGGAACCTGCGGGGACACAGTGGTACACAGTGGGGGACACAGTGGGAAACACCAGGGGACACAGCGGGACACAGTGGTGGACAGAGTGTGGGACACAGCGAGACACAGCGGGGACAAAGCTGGACACAGCGGGGTACACAGAGGGAAAAAGCGGGCACACAGTGGGGAAACAGCGTGACACAGCAGGACACAGCGGAAAACAGCCGGGGACACAGCGAGGACACAGCGGCACAGAACGGGGGACACAGCAAGGACACAGTGGGACACAGCGGGGGACACAGCGAGACATAGCGGGGGACACAGCGGGGGACACAGAGGGACACAGCGGGACACAGCGGGGGACACAGGGAGGACCCAGCGGGACACAGCGCGGACACAGCGGGACTCAGCGGGGCACAGCAGTACACAGTGGGACACAGCGGGACACAGCGGGGGACATAGCGAGGACACATTTGGACACAGCGCGGACACAGCGGGACTCAGCGGGGCACAGCAGTACACAGTGGGACACAGCGGGACACAGCGGGGACACAGCAGGGACACAGCGGGGGACACAGCGGGACACAGCAGGGGACACAGGGAGGACACAGCGGGACCCAGGTGAACCCAGCGTCGATATGGCAGGGACACAGCAGGACACAGCAGGGAAAAAAGCGAGGACACAGCGGAACACAGCGTGGGACACAGCGAGGACACAGCGAGGACACAGTGGGACAAGGCGGGGACACAGCCGTAGACACAGCGGGACACAGTGGCAGACACAACGGGACACAGAGGGGAACACAGTGAGGACACAGCGGGACGCAGGGCGACACAGCGTCGATACAGCAGGGACACAGCGTTACACAGCGTGGTACACAGCTGTGAACACAACGGGACACAGTGGGGGCACAGCGGGACACAGCGGGACACAGTGGGACGCAGCAGGGACAAAGCTTGAGACACAGCGGGGTACAGAGCGGGAGACAGCGGGGGACACAGCGAGGACACAGCGGTACACAGCGCTGACACTGCGGGGCACACAGCGGTACACAGCGGGGAACACAGCGGGGGACACAGCGGGACACAGAGGGACACAGCGGGGGACACAGGGGGGACACAGCGGGACACAGTGGGGGACACAGCGAGGACACATTGGGACACAGCAGGGACACAGCGGGACGCAGCGGGGGACACAGCAGTACACATCGGGACACAGCGGGACACAGCGAGTGACGCAGAGGGGTACACAGCGGGATAAAGCGGGGAACACAGCGAGGACACAACGGGATCAAGCGGGACACAGCGTCGATACAGCGGGAACACAGCGGGACACAGCGGGGTACACAGCTGGGGACACAGCGGGACACAGCGAGGAACACAGGGAAGACATAGCGGGACCCAGCGGGACCCAGCGTCGTTACAGCGGGGTCTCAACAGGACACAGCGGGGTGTACAGCTGGGTACATAACGGGACACTCGGGGGACACAGCGAGGACACAGAGGGACACAGCGGGACACAGCGGGGACAAAGCGGCAGACAGCGGGGGACACAGCGAGGACACAGCGGGACACAGCGGCGACACAGAGGGGACTCAGCGGGACAAAGCGGGGGACACAGCGGGACACAGCGGGACACAGCGGGGGACACAGCGGGGGACAGCGGAGACAGAGAGGGGCCAAAGCAAGACACAGCGGTGACACAGCTGGACACAACGGAGTACACAGCAGGACACAGCTGGGCACACAGCGGGGACACAGCGGGACACAGCAGGGACCGAGCGAGACATAGCGGGACACAGCCGAACACAGCAGGGGGCACAGCTGGACATAGCAGGGGACCCAGCGAGGACACAGCGGGACACAGCGGGTGACACAGCTGGGGACACAGCGGGACACAGCGGGGAACACAGCAAGGACACAGCGGGACATAGCAGGACACAGCGTCCATACAGCGGAGACACAGTGTTACACAGCGTGGTACCCAGCTGTGGACACAACGGGACAGAGTGGGGGCACAGCGAGACACAGCGGGACACAGCGAGGACACAGCGGGACACATTGGTGACACAGCGGGGGACACAGCAGGACACAGCAGCGGACACAGCGGGGGACACAGCGGGACACAGCGCGACACAGCGGGGGACACAATGGGGACACAGCGGGACACAGCGGGGGACACAGCGGGGACATAGCGTAACATAGCAGGGGACACAGAGAGGACACAGCGGGACACAGCGAGACACAGCGGGACACAGCGTGGACACAGCAGTACACACAGCGGGACATAGCGGGGGACACAGCTGGGGACACAACGGACACAGCTGGGGACACAGCGAGGACAGAGCGGGAAACAGCGGGACACAGCAGGGACACAGCGTCGATACAGCGGGGACACAGCGAGACACAGCGGGGAACACAGGAAGGAAACAGCGGGACCCATTGGGACACAGAGTCGATACAGCGGGACACAACGGGGTACACAGCTAGGAACACAACGGGACACAGCGGGGGACACAGCGGGACACAGCGGGGAACAAAGGGGGACACAGTGGGGGACACAGCAGGACACAGCGGGGAACACAGCGAGGACACAGCGTGGACACAGCGGGACACAGCGTCGATACAGCGGGCACACAGAGTTACACAGCGTGGTACACAGCGGAGGACACAGTGGGACACAGTGGGCTACCCAGTGAGGACACAGCGGGAACAACTGGTGACACAACGAGGACACA
>NW_012290893.1:0-1408 GCF_000151885.1 Dipodomys ordii | reverse complement strand
AAGAAGGAGAAGAAGCTGAAACAGAAGCAGAAGTAGAAGAAGAAGCAGCAGAAGAAGTAGAACCAGAATTTCAGGCAGGAGAAACAGAAGAAGCAGAAGCAGAAGGAGAAGCAAAAAGAGAAGCAGAAGGAGAAGTAGAAGAAGCAGTAGAAGGAGAAGCAGCAGAAGAAGCAGAAAATCAAGCAGGAGAAGCAGAAGCAGAAAGAGAAGTAGAAGCAGAAGAAGCAGAAGAAGCAGAAGCAGTAGAAGCAGAAGAAAAAAAGAAGCATAAGAAGCAGAAGCCGAAGCAGAGGGAGAAAAAGAAGAAGGAGAAGGAGCAGCAGAAGGAGCAGCAGAAGTTGAAGCAGAAGGAGATGCAGATGCAGAAAAAGAATGAGAAGGAGAAGGAGAAGTTGGAGAAGCTGGAGAATCAGAAGAAGCAGAAGAAAGAGAAGCAGAAGAAGGAAAAGAAGGAAAAGGAGAAGCAGAAGCAGAAGGACAAGCAGGAGAAGCAGAAGAAGCAGAAGCGGGAGAAGCAGAAGAAGAAGAAGAAGAAGAAGAAGAAGAAGAAGAAGAAGAAGAAGAAGAAGAAGAAGAAGAAGAAGAAGAAGAAGAAGAAGAAACAGTAGAAGGAGAATGAGCAGAAGGAGAAGCAGAAGCAGAAGGAGAAGCAGAAAGAGAAGGAGGGGAAGCAGAAGAAGCAGAAGCAGGAAAAGCAGAAGCATAAGGATCCGAAGAAGCAGAAGCAGAACCTGAAGCAGAAGGAGAAGCAGGAGAAGCAGGAAAAGCAGAATCTGGAGAAGCAGAATGACAAGCTGAAGGAGAAGCAGAAGCAGAAAGAGAATCAAAAGCAGAAGGAGAAGCAGAAGAAACAGAAGAAGCCGAAGCAGTAGCAGTTGCAGCAGAAGCACAAAGAGAAGCAGAAGGAAAAGCAGAAGCACGAGAAGGAGAAGGAGAAACAGAAGCAGAAGCAGAAGGAGAAACAGAAGGAGAAGCAGTCGAAGCAGAAGGAGAAGCAGAAGCAGAAGAAGATGCAGAAGGAGAAGCAGGAGAAGCAGAAGAAGCAGAACCTGAAGGAGAAGTAGAAGTAGTAGAAGGAGAAAGAAGAGCAGCAGAAGCAATAAGAGAAGCAGAAGGAGAAGCAGAAGCAGAATGAGAAGCAGAATGAGAAACAGAAGAAACAGAAGATGCAGGAATAACAGAAGCAGAAGAAAGAGAAGAAGAAGAAGAAGAAGAAGAAGAAGAAGAAGAAGAAGAAGAAGAAGAAGAAGAAGAAGAAGAAGAAGAAGAAGAAGAAGAAGAAGAAGAAGATGATGAAGAAGAAGAAGAAGAAGATGAAGAAGAAGAAGTAGAAGAGGATGAACAAGAACAAGAAGATGAATAAGATGGAGATGAATAATGAAGAAGAAGCATAAGGAGAAGCAGAAGA
>NW_012290892.1:0-9263 GCF_000151885.1 Dipodomys ordii | reverse complement strand
AAGCCGGATAACCAGTAGGATGAAGAAGCCGCAATAAGGAGAAGAATGGAGGCAAAGGAGAATGGAGAAGCAGGATAAGCAGATGCTCTAGAGGAAGAAGCAGAAGGAGAAGCAGATAGAGAAGCAGGAGAAGCAGAAGAAGCTGAAGCAGGAGAAGCAGAAGCAGAAGAAAAAGAAGAAGCATGAGAAGCAGAAGCAGAGGGAGAATGAGAAGATGTAGAAGCGGAAGGAGAAGCAGAAGGAAAAGCAGAAGAACGAGAAGGAGAAGGAGAAACAGAAGGAGAAGCAGAAGGAGAGGCAGAGGGAGAAGCCGAAGGAGAAGCAGGAAAAGCACAAGAAGCAGAAGCAAAAGGTGAACCAAAAGAAGCAGGAGAAGCAGAAGCAGAAGAGGAAGCATAAGAACAAGCACAAGCAGAAGGGGATGCAGAAGGAGAAGCAGGAGAAGCAAAAGGTGAACCAAAAGAAGCAGGAGAAGCAGAAGCAGAAGAAGAAGCATAAGAACAAGCACAAGCAGAAGGAGATGCAGAAGGAGAAGCAGGAGAAGCTGAAGAAGCAGAAGCTGAAGGAGAAGCAGAAGTAGGAGAAGGAGAAGGAGAAGGAGGAGAAGCAGAAGCAGAAGGAGAAGCAGAAGCAGAATGAGTAGCAGAAAGAGAAGCAGGAGAAGCACAAGAAGCAGATGCAGGAGAACCCGAAAGAGAAGAATAAGAAGAAGCAGAAACAGAAGCAGGAGAAGCTAAGAAGCAGAAGCAACTGAAGCAGAAGCAAAAGAAACAGAAGAAGCATAAGTAGCAGAAGCAAAAGCAGAAGTAGAAGCAGAAGAACGAGAAGGAGAAAGAGAAATATAAGGAGAAGCAGAAGGAGAAGCAGAAGCAGAAGGAGAAGCAGAAGTAGGAGAAGGAGAAGGAAGAGCATCAGAAGCAATAGGAGAAGCCGAAGGAGAAGCAGAATGAGAAGCAGAAAGAGAAGCAGTAGAAGCAGAAGGAAAGAGAAGAAGAAGAAGAAGAAGAAGAAGAAGAAGAAGAAGAAGAAGAAGAAGAAGAAGAAGAAGAAGAAGAAGAAGAAGAAGAAGAAGAAGGAGAAGGAGAAGGAGAAGGAGAAGGAGAAGCATAAGGAGAAGCAGTAGAAGCAGAAGAAGCAGAAGCAGTAGAAGCAGAAGCAGAAGAAAAAGAATAAGCATAAGAAGCAGAATCAGAGGCAGAAGCAGAAGAAGGAGAAGGAGCAGCAGAAGGAGAAGCAGAAGCAGAAAGAGAAGCAGAAACAGAAGGAGAACAAGTAGGAGAAGCAGGAGAATCAGAAGAAGTAAAACTAGAAGCAGAAAGAGAAGGAGAAGAAGGAGAAGCAGAAGTAGAATCAGAAGAAACAGAAGAAGAAGAAGCAGAAGAAACAGAAGCAAAAGAAACAGAAGAAGGAGAAGTGCAGAAGCAGAAGGAGAAGCAGAAGAAGAAGGAGAAGCAGAAAGAGAAGCAGGAGAAGCAGAAGAAGCAGGAGAAGCAGAAGCAGAAGAAACAGAAGAAGCCGAAGAAGCAGAAGGAGAATGTGAAGCAGAAGGATAAACAGAAGAAGCACAATCTGAAGCAGAAGCAGAAGAAACAGAAATAGTAGAATAAACAGAAGCAGAAGCAGCAGGAGAAGCAGAAGAAGAAGAAGGAGAATGCAAAAGAGAAGGATTAGGAGTAGGAGAAGCAGAAGGATAAGCAGAAGCAGAAAGAGAAGCAGAAGGAGAAGCAGCACTAGAAGCAGGAGAAGCAGAAGAAGCAGATGCAGGAGAAGCAGAAAAAAACAGAAGACGCAGAAGCAGAATGAGAAGCAGAAGGAGAAATTGAAGCATAAGTAGATGCAGAAGAAGAAGGAGAAGGAAAGGGAGAAGCAGAAAGATAAGCAGAACGAGAAGCAGGAGAAGCGGAAGCAGGAAAAGCAAAAGCAGAAGAAACAGAAGAAGGAGAAGAAGCAGAAGCAGAAAGGAAAAGCAGAAACAGAAGGAAAAGCAGAAGGAGAAGCAGGAGAAGCAGAAGAAGCAGCAGCAGGAGAAGCAGGAACAGAAGAAGCTGAAGAAACAGAAGCAGAACCTGAAGCAGAAGGAGAAGCAGGAGAAGGAGAAGAAGCAGAATCTGGAGAAGCAGAAGGAGAAGCAGAAGCAGAAAGAGAAGCAGACGAAGAGAAGCAGAACGAGAAGCAGGAGAAGCAGAAGAAGAAGAAACAGAAGAAGGAGAAGTAGCAGAAGCAGAAGGAGAAGCAGAAGGAGAAGCAGAAAGAGAAGCAGAAACAGAAGGAGAAGCAGAAAGAGAAGGAGGGGAAGCAGAAGAAGCAGAAGCATAAGAATCCGAAGAAGCAGAAGCAGAACCTGAAGCAGGAGAAATAAAAGAAGCAGAATCTGGAGAAGCAGAATGAGAAGCAGAAGGAGAAGCAGAAGCAGAAAGAGAATCAAAAGCAGAAGTAGAATCAGAAGAAACAAAAGAAGCAGAAGCAGTAGTCGTTGTAGCAGAAGCAGAAGGAAAAGCAGTAGGAAAAGCAGAAGAACGAGAAGGAGAAGCAGAAGGAGAATCAGAAGGAGAAGCAGAAGAAGGAGAAGGAGAAGCAGAAGGAGAAGTAGCAGCAGAAAGAGAAGCAGAAGCAGAAGAAGATGCAGAAGGAGAAGCAGGAGAAGCAGAAGAAGCAGAAGCAGAAGAAGAAGTAGAAGTAGGAGAAGGAGAAGGAGAAGGAAGGGCAGCAGAAGCAATAGGAGAAGCAGAAGTAGAAGCAGAAGAATGAGAAGAAGAAAGAGAAGCAGGAGAAGCACAAATGCTGAAGCAAGAGAAGCAGAAACCGAAGATAAAGAAGAAGAAGAAGAAGAAGAAGAAGAAGAAGAAGAAGAAGAAGAAGAAGAAGAAGAAGAAGAAGCAAAAGGAGAAGAAGGAGGAAAATGAGAAGGAGAAGCAGGAGAAGCAGAAGCAGAAGAGGAAGAAGCAGAAGGAGAACAGAAGGAGAAGCAGAAAGAGAAGCAGGAGAAGCAGAAGAAGCAGAAGCAGGAGAAGCATAGCAGAAGAAAAAGAAGAAGCATGAGAAGCAGAAGCAGAGGGAGAAGGAGAAGGTGTAGAAGCAGAAGGAGAAGCAGAAGGAAAAGCAGAAGAACGAGAAGGAGAAGGAGAAACAGAAGGAGAAGCAGAAGGAGAGGCAGAGTGAGAAGCCGAAGGAGTAGCAGGAAAAGCACAAGAAGCAGAAGCAAAAGGTGAACCAAAAGAAGCAGGAGAATCAAAAGCAGAAGAAGAAGCATAAGAACAAGCACAAGCAGAAGGAGATGCAGAAGGAGAAGCAGGAGAAGTAGAAAAAGCAGAAGCTGAAGGAGAAGCAGAAATAGGAGAAGGAGAAGGAGAAGGAGGAAAAGCAGAAGCAGAAGGAGACGCAGAAGCAGAATGAGTAGCAGAAAGAGAAGCAGGAGAAGCACAAGATGCAGAAGCAGGAGAACCCGAAAGAGAAGAAGAAGAAGAAGAAGCAGAAAAAGAAGCAGGAGAAGCAGGAGAAGCTAAGAAGCAGAAGCAACTGAAGCAGAAGCAAAAGAAACAGAAGAAGCATAAGTAGCAGAAGCAAAAGCAGAAGTAGAAGCAGAAGAACGGGAAGGAGAAAGAGAAATATAAGTAGAAGCAAAGGAGAAGCAGAAGCAGAAGGAGAAGCAGAAGTAGGAGAAGGAGAAGGAAGAGCATCAGAAGCAATAGGAGAAGCCGAAGGAGAAGCAGAAGCAGAATGAGAAGCAGAAAGAGAAGCAGTAGAAGCAGAAGAAGCAAGAAAAGCAAAAGCAGAAGAAAGAGAAGAAGAAGAAGAAGAAGAAGAAGAAGAAGAAGAAGAAGAAGAAGAAGAAGAAGAAGAAGAAGAAGAAGAAGAAGAACAAGAAGAAGAAGAAGAAGAAGAAGAAGGATTAGACGAAGAAGAAGATAAAGAAGAAGAAGAAGAAGAAGAAGAAGAAGAAGAAGAAGAAGAAGAAGAAGAAGAAGAAGAAGAAGAAGAAGAAGAAGAAGAAGAAGCAAAAGGAGAAGCATAAGGAGAAGCATAAGGAGAAGCAGTAGAAGCAGAAAAAACAGAAGCAGGAGAAGCAGAAGCAGAAGAAAAAGAATAAGTAAAAGAAGCAGAAGGAGAAGCAGGGGGAGAATCAGAAGAAGGATAAGGAGAAGGAGCAGCAGAAGGAGAAGCAGAAGCAGAATGAGAAGAGGAAACCGAAGGAGAACAAGAAGGAGAAGCAGGAGAATCAGAAGAAGCAGAATTAGAAGCAGAAAGAGAAGGAGAAGAAGGAGAAGCAGAAGTAGCATCAGAAGAAACAGAAGAAGAAGAAGCAGAAGAACCAGAAGCAAAAAAACAGAAGAAGGAGAAGAACAGAAGCAGAAGCAGAAGGAGAAGCAGAAGCAGAAGGAGAAGGAGAAAGAGAAGCAGGAGAAGCAGGAGAAGCAGAAGCAGAAGAAACAGGCGAAGCCGAAGAAGCAGAATCATAATCTGAAGCAGAAGGAGAAACAGAAGAAGCACAATCTGAAGCAGAAGCAGAAGAAACAGTAATAGTAGAATAAGCAGAAGCAGAAGCAGCAGGAGAAGCAGAAGAAGAAGACGGAGAAGGCGAAAGAGAAGGATTAGGAGTAGGAGAAGCAAAAGGATAAGCAGAAGCAGAAAGAGACGCAGAAGGAAAAGCAGCACGAGAAGTAGGAGAAGCAGGAGAAACAGAAGACGCAGAAGCAGAATGAGAAGCAGAAGGAGAAATTGAAGCAGAAGCAGAAGGAGAAGCAGAAGCAGAAGGAGAAGCAGAAGAAGGAGAAGGAGAAGCAGAATGAGAAGCAGGAGAAGCAGAAGCAGGAGAAGCAAAAGCAGAAGAAACAGAAGGAGAAGAAGCAGAAGGAGAAGCAGAAACAGAAGGAAAAGCAGAAAGAGAAGCAGGAGAAGCAGAAGAAGCAGCAGCAGGAGAAGCAAAAGCATAAGAATCCGAAGAAGCAGAAGCAGAACCTGAAGCAGAAGAAGAAGCAGAAGAAGCAGAATCTGGAGAAGCAGAAGGAGAAGCAGAAGCAGAAAGAGAAGCAAAATCAGAAGGAGAAGCAGAAGAAACAGAAGAAACACAAGCAGTAGCAGAAGAAGCTGAAGATGTAGAAGCAGAAAAAGAAGCACAAGAAAAAGCAGAAGAACGAGAAGGAGAAACAGAAGGAGAAGCAGAAGGAGAAGCAGAAAGAGAATCAGGAAAAGCAGAAGAAGCAGAAGCAGACGGAGAAGCAGAAGAAGGAGAAGGAGTTTCAGAAGCAGAAGAAGAAGCAGAAGGAAAAGCACAAGCAGAAGGAGATGCAGAAGGAGAAGCAGGAGAAGGAGAAGAAGCAGAAACAGAAGGAGAAGAACTAAAGAGAAGAGGCAGAAGCAGAAGAAGCAGAAGCAGAAGTAGGAAGAGAAGCCGACGAAGAGAAGCAGAACGAGAAGCAGGAGAAGCAGAAGAAGCAGAAGCGGGAGAAGCAGAAGAAGAAGAAACAGAAGAAGGAGAAGGAGCAGAAGGCGAAGGAGAAGCAGGAGCAGAAGGAGAAGCAGAAAGAGAAGCAGGAAAAGCAGAAAAAGCAGAAGCAGGAGAAGCAGAAGCAGAAGAAACAGGAGAAGGACAAGAAGCAGAAGGAGAAGCAGAAAGAGAAGGAGCGGAAGCAGAAGAAGCAGAAGCAGGAGAAGCAGAAGCATAAGAATCCGAAGAATCAGTAGCAGAACCTGAAGCAGAAGGAGAAGCAGGAGAAGCAGAAGAAGCAGAATCTGGAGAAGCAGAATGACAAGCTGAAGGAGAAGCAGAAGCAGAAAGAGAATCAAAAGCAGAAGGAGAAGCAGAAGAAACAGAAGAAGCAGAAGCAGAAGCAGTTGCAGCAGAAGCAGAAGAAGAAGCAGAAAGAAAAGCAGGAGAACGAGAAGGAGAAGGAGAAACAGAAGCAGAAGCAGAAGGAGAAGCAGAAGAAGCAGAAGGAGAAGCAGAAGGAGAAGCAGAAGAAGATGCAGAAGGAGAAGCAGGAGGAGCAGAAGAAGCAGAAGCAAAAGGATAAAGAGAAGGAGAAGAAGGAGAAGCAGAAGTAGAATGAGAAGAAACAGAAGAAGAAGAAGAAGCAAAACAAACCGAAGAAGGAGAGGAGCAGAAGCAGAAGCAGAAAGAAAAGCAGAAGCAATAGGAGAAGCAGAAAGAGAAGCAGGAGAAGCAGAAGAAACAGGAGAAGCAGAAGCAGAAGAAACAAGAAAAGCCGAAGAAGCAGAAGCACAATCTGAAGCAGAAGGAGAAATGGAAGAAGCACAATCTGAAGCAGAATCAGCAGAAACAGAAATAGTAGATTAAGCAGAAGCAAAAGCAGCAGGAGAAGCAGAAGAAGAAGACGGAGAATTCGAAAGAGAAGGATTAGGAGTAGGAGAAGCAAAAGGATAAGCAGAAGCAGAAAGAGACGCAGAAGGAGAAGAAGCACGAGAATTAGGAGAAGCAGGAGAAGCAGAAGCAGGAGAAGCAGAAGAAACAGAAGACGCAGAAGCAGAATGAGAAGCAGAAGGAGAAATTGAAGCAGAAGCAGAAGCAGAAGGACAAGCAGAAGCGGAATGAGAAGCAGAAAGAGAAGCAGGAGAAGCACAAGATGCAGAAGCAGGAGAAGCCGAAAAAGAAGAAGTAGAAGAAGCAGAAACTGAAGCAGAAGGAGAAGCAGAAGGAGAAGCAGCAGAAGAAGTATAACCAGAAATTCAGGCAGGAGAAACAGAAGAAGCAGAAGCAGAAGCAGAAAGAGAAGAAAAAAAGAGAAGCAGAAAGAGAAGTAGAAGAAGCAGCAGAAGGAGAAGCAGTAGAAGAAGCAGAAAAACAAGCAGGAGAAGCAGATGCAGAAAGAGAAGTAGAAGCAGAAGATTCAGAAGAAGCAGAAGCAGAAGAAGAAGCAGTAGAAGCATAATAAGCAGAAGCAGGAGAAGCAGAAGCAGAAGAAATAAAGAAGCATAAGATGCAGAAGCCGAAGCAGAGGGAGAAAAAGAAGAAGGAGAAGGAGCAGCAGAAGGTGAAGCAGAAGGAGATGCAGAAGGAGAAAGAGAAGCAGAAACAGAAGGAGAAGGAGAAGTTGGAGAATCAGAAGAAGCAGAAGAAGAAGCAGAAAGAGAAGCAGAAGAAGGAGAAGCAGAAGCAGAAGGACAAGCAGGAGAAGCAGAAGAAGCAAAAGCGGGAGAAGCAGCAGAAGAAGAAGAAACAGAAGAAGGAGAAGGAGCAGAAGGAGAAGCAGAAGCAGAAAGAGAAGCAGAAAGAGAAGCAGAAACAGAAGGAGAACAAGAAGGAGAAGCAGGAGAATCAGAAGAAGCAGAAGTAGAAGCAGAAAGAGGAGAAGAAGGAGAAGCAGAAGTAGAATCAGAAGAAACAGAAGAAGAAGAAGCAGAAGAAACAGAAGCAAAAGAAACAAAAGAAGGAGAAGAGCAGAAGCAGAAGGAGAAGGAGAAGCAGAAGCAGAAGGAGAAGCAGAAAGAGAAGCAGGAGAAGCAGAAAGAGAAGCAGGAGAAGCAGGAGAAGCAGAAGCAGAAGAAACAGAAGAAGCCCAAGAAGCAGAAGGAGAAGCAGAAGCAGAAGGGGAAGCAGAAGCAGCAGAAGCTGGAAAAGCAGAAGCAGAATAAATAGAACAAGCAGAAGAAGCAGTAGCAAAAGCAGAACGAGAAGCAGAAGAAGAAGAAGGAGAAAGAGAAGGAGTAGGAGTAGGAGGAGCAGAAGCATAATTAGAAGCAGAAAGAGAAGCAGAAGGAGAAACAGAAGAAGCAGAAACAGGAGAAGCAGAAGCAGAATAAGAAGCACAAGAAGGAGAAATTGAAGGAGAAGGAGAAGGAGACGGAGAAGCAGAAAGAGAAGTAGGAGAAGCAGAAGAAGAAGAAGCAGGAGAAGCAGAAGCAGAAGAAACAGAAGAAGGAGCAGAGCAGAAGCAGGAGCAGAAGGAGAAGCAGAAGCAGAAGGAGAAGCAGAAGAAGCAGAAGCTGAAGCTGAAGAAAAAGAAACATAAAAAGCAGAAGAAGCAGAAGAAGAAGAAGCAGGAGAAGCAGAAGAAGAAGAAGGAGAACGAGAAATATTAGGAGTAGGAGAAACAGAAGGATAAGCAGAAGCATAAAGAGAAGGAGAATGAGAAGGAGAAGCAGAAGAAGCATAAGCAGGAGAAGCAGAAGCAGAATGAAAAGCAGAAGAAGGAGAAATTGAAACAGAAGAAGATGCAGAATAAGAAGCAGAAGCAGAAGGAGAAGCAGAAGAAGGAGAAGGAGAAGGATAAGCATAAAGAGAAACAGAAGGAGAAGCAGGAGACGCAGAAGCAGGAGAAGCAGAAGAAGAAGAAGAAGAAGCAAAAGCAGAAAGAGAAGTAGAAACAGAAGGAGGAGCAGAAATAGAAGCAGAAGAACCCGAAGAAGCAGAAGCAGAACCTGAAGCACAAGGAGAAGCAGGAGAAGCAGAAGAAGCAGAATCTGGAGAAGAAGAAGGAGAAGCAGAAGGAGAAGCGGAAGCAGAAAGAGAAGCAAAAGCAGAAGGAGAAGCAGAAGAAGAAACAGAAAACACAGAAGAAGCAGAAGCAGTAACAGAAGAAGCTGAAGATGCAGAAGCAGAAAGAGAAGCAGAAGGAATAGCAGAAGAACGAGAAGGAGAAGGAGAAACAGAAGGAGAAGCAGAAGGAGAAGCAGAAAGAGAATCAGGAAAAGCAGAAGAAGCAGAAGCAGACGGAGAAGCAGAAGAAGGAGAAGGAGAAGCAGAAGCAGAAAAGAAGCAGAAGCAGAAGGACAAGCACAAGCAGAAGGAGATGCAGAAGGAGAAGCAGGGGAAGCAGAAGGAGAAGAAGAAGGAGAAGAAGCAGAATCAGAAGAAGCAGAAGCAGAAGGAGAAGCAGAAAGAGAAGCACGAAAAGCAGAAGAAGCAGAAGCAGGAGAAGCAGAAGCAGAAGAAACAGGAGAAGGACAAGAAGCAGAAGCAGAAGGAGAAGCAGAAAAAGAAGGAGAACCAGAAAGAGAAGGAGGGGAAGCAGAAGAAGCAGAAGCAGGAGAAGCAGAAGCATAAGAATCCGAAGAAGCAGAAGCAGAACCTGAAGCAGAAGGAGAAGCAGGAGAAGCAGGAAAAGCAGAATCTGGAGAAGCAGAATGACAAGCTGAAGGAGAAGCAGAAGCAGAAAGAGAATCAAAAGCAGAAAGAGAAGCAGAAGAAACAGAAGAAGCCGAAGCAGTAGCAGTTGCAGCAGAAGCAGAAGGAGAAGCAGAAGGAGAAACAGAAGCAGAAGCAGAAGGAGAATCATAAGGAGAAGCAGAAGAAGCAGAAGGAGAAG
>NW_012290891.1:0-2824 GCF_000151885.1 Dipodomys ordii | reverse complement strand
AGAAGCAGCAGAAGAAGCTGAAAAACAAGCAGGAGAAACTGATGCTCTTAGAGAAGTAGAAGCAGAAGAAGAAGAAGAAGAAGAAGAAGCAGTAGAAGCATAAGAAGCAGAAGTAGGAGAAGCATAAGCAGAAGATAAAGAAGAAGCATAAGAAGCAGAAGCAGAGGGAGAAACAGAAGAAGGAGAAAGAGCACCAGAAGGTGAAGCAGAAGGAGATGCAGAAGCAGAAAGAGAAGCAGAAACAGAAGGAGAAGAAGAAGGAGAAGTTGGAGAATTAGATGAAGCAGAAGCAGAAAGAGAAGGAGAAGAAGGAGAAGGAGAAGCAGAAGGATAAGGACAAGCAGAAGAAGCAGAAGCGGGAGAAGCAGAAGAAGAAGAAACAGAAGAAAGAGAAGGAGCAGAAGGAGAAGCAGAAGGAGAAGCAGAAAGAGAAGCAGAAGAAGCAGTAGCAGGAGAAGCAGAAGCAGAAGAAACAAAAGAAGCCCAAGAAGCAGAAGGAGAACCTGAAGCAGAAGGACAAGCAGAAGCAGCAGAAGCTGGAAAAGCAGAAGCAGAAGAAACAGAACAAGGAGAAGAAGCAGAAGCAGAACGAGAAGCAGAAGAAGAAGAAGGAGAAAGAGAAGGATTAGGAGTAGGAGGAGCAGAAGGAGAATCAGAAGCAGAAAGAGAAGCAGAAGGAGAAGCAGAAGGAGAAACAGAAGAAGCAGAAGTAGGAGAAGCAGAAGCAGAATGAGAAGCACAAGAAGGAGAAATTGAAGGAGAAGGAGACGGAGAAGCAGAAGGAGAAGTAGGAGAAGCAGAAGAAGAAGCAGGAGATACAGAAGCAGAAGAAACAGAAGAAGGAGAAGAGCAGAAGCAGAAGCAGACGGAGAAGCAGAAGCAAAAGGAGAAGCAGAAGAAGCTGAAACAGAAGAAGAAGAAACAGAAAAAGCAGAAGAAGCAGAAGAAGAAGCAGCAGGAGAAGCAGAAGAAGAAGAAGGAGAAGGAGAAAGAGAAGGATTAGGAGTAGGAGAAACAGAAGGATAAGCAGAAGCAGAAAGAGAAGGAGATTGAGAAGGAGAAGCAGGAGCAGTAGTAGAAGAAGGAGAAGCAGAAGGAGAAGCATAAAGAGAAACAGAAGGAGAAGCAGGAGAAGCAGAAGCAGGAGAAGCAGAATCAGAAGAAATAGAAGAAGGAGAAGAAGCAGAAGCAGAAAGAGAAGCAGAAACAGAAGGAGAAGCAGAAATAGAAGCAGAAGAAGCCGAAGAAGCAAAAGCAGAACCTAAAGCAGAAGGAGAAGCAGGAGAAGCAGAAGAAGCAGAATCTGGAGAAGCATAAGGAGAACCAGAAGGAGAAGCAAAAGCAGAAAGAGAAGCAAAAGCAGAAGGAGAAGCAGAAGGAGAAGCAGAAGAAACAGAAGAAGCAGAATCAGTAGCAGAAGAAGCTGAAGATGCAGAACCAGAAAGAGATGCAGAAGGAATAGCAGAAGAACGAGAAGGAGAAATAGAAGGAAAAGCAGAAGGAGAAGCAGAAGCAGAAGAAACAGAAGAAGGAGAAGAGCAGAAGCAGAAGCAGACGGAGAAACAGAAGCAAAAGGAGAAGCAGAAGAAGCAGAAGTTGAAGCAGAAGAAGAAGAAACAGAAAAAGCAGAAGAAGCAGAAGAAGAAGCATCAGGAGAAGCAGAAGAAGAAGAAGAAGGAGAAAGAGAAGGATAAGGAGTAGGAGAAACAGAAGCATAAACAGAAGCAGAAAGAGAAGGTGAATGAGAAGGAGAAGCAGGAGAAGCAGAAGAAGCAGAAGCAGGAGAAGCAGAAGCAGAATGAAAAGCAGAAGAAGGAGAAATTGAAACAGAAGAAGATGCAGAAGGAGAAGCAGAAGCAGGAGTAGAAGCAGAAGAAGGAGAAGCAGAAGGAAAAGCGTAAAGAGAAACAGAAGGAGAAGCAGGAGAAGCAGAAGCAGGAGAAGCAGAATCAGAAGAAATAGAAGAAGGAGAAGAAGCAGAAGCAGAAAGAGAAGCAGAAACAGAAGGAGAAGCTGAAAAAGAAGCAGAAGAAGCCGAAGAAGCAAAAGCAGAACCTAAAGCAGAAGGAGAAGCAGAAGAAGCAGAATCTGGAGAAGAAGAAGGAGAACCAGAAGGAGAAGCAGAAGCAGAAAGAGAAGCAAAAGCAGAAGGAGAAGCAGAAGGAGAAGCAGAAGAAACAGAAGAAGCAGAATCAGTAGCAGAAGAAGCTGAAGATGCAGAACCAGAAAGAGAAGCAGAAGGAATAGAAGAAGAACGAGAAGGAGAAACAGAAGGAGAAGCAGAAGGAGACGCAGGAAAAGCAGAAGAAACAGAAACAGACGGAGGAGAAGGAGAAGGAGATGCCGAAGCAGAAGAAGAAGCAGAAGGAAAAGCACAAGCAGAAGGAGATGCAGAAGGAGAAGCAGGAGATGCAGAAGAAGCAGAAGCAGAAGGAGAAGAAGAAGGAGAAGAATCAGAATCAGAAGAAGCAGAAGCAGAAATAGAAAGAGAAGCCTGACGAAGAGAAGCAGAACGAGAAACAGGAGAAGCAGGAGAAGCACAAGCGGGAGAAGCAGAAGAAGAAGAAACAGAAGATGGAGATGGAGCTTAAGCAGAAGGAGTAGCAAAAGAGAAGCAGTAGGAGAAGTAGATGAAGCAGCTTTATTGAGATGTCTGTATATGATGCTTAAATTCTAGCTGGGAGAAGCAGAAGTGGAAAGAGAAGTAGAAGCAGAAGAAGCAGATGCTGAATGAAGAAGCTGTAGAAGCCTAGAAGCGAAGTCGGAGATTCTTAGCAGAAGATAAAGAAGATAGCTTATGACGCAGATCTGAGGGAGAAACCGA
>NW_012290890.1:0-4021 GCF_000151885.1 Dipodomys ordii | reverse complement strand
AGGAGAAGAGGAGAAGCAGAAGTAGAATCAGAAGAAACAGAAGAAGAAGCAGAAGAAACAGAAGCAAAAGAAACAGAAGAAGGAGAAGAGCAGAAGCAGAAGCAGAAGGAAAAGCAGAAGCGAAGGAGAAGCAGAAAGAGAAGCAGGAGAAGCAGAAGCAGAAGCAGAAGAAACAGGAGAAGCCGAAGAAGCAGAAGCAGAATCTGAAGCAGAAGGAGAAACAGAAGAAGCACAATCTGAATCAGAAGCAGAAGAAACAGTAATAGTATAATAAGCAGAAGCAGAAGCAACAAGAGAAGCAGAAGAAGAAGAAGTCGGAGAAGGCGAGAGAGAAGGATTAGGAGTAGGAGAAGCAAAAGGATAAGCAGAAGCAGAAAGAGAAGCAGAAGGAGAAGCAGCACGAGAAGTAGGAGAAGCAGGAGAAGCAGAAGGAGGAGAAGCAGAAGAAACAGAAGACGCAGAAGCAGAATGAGAAGCAGAAGGAGAAATTGAAGCAGAAGCAGAAGGAGAAGCAGAAGCAAAAGGAGAAGCAGAAGAAGAGAAGGAGAAGCAGGACGAGAAGCAAGAGAAGCAGAAGCAGGAGAAGCAGAAACAGGAGAAGCAGAAGCAGAAGAAACAGAAGAAGGAGAAGAAGCAGAAGCAGAAGCAGAAACAGAAGGAAAAGCAAAAAGAGAAGCAGGAGAAGCAGAAGAAGCAGCAGCAGGAGAAGCAGAAGCAGAAGAAGCAGAAGAAGCAGAAGCAGAAGCAGAACCTGAAGCAGAACGAGAAGCAGAGAAGCAGAAGAAGCAGAATCTGGAGAAGCAGAAGGAGAAGCAGAAGCAGAAAGAGAAGCAAAAGCAGAAGGAGAAGCAGAAGAAACGGAAGAAGCAGAGGCAGTAGCAGAAGAAGCAGAAGATGCAGAAGCAGTAGTAGAAGCAGAAGAAGGAGAAGCATAAAGAGAAACAGAAGGAGAAGCAGGAGAAGCAGAAGCAGGAGAAGCAGAAGCAGAATCAGAAGAAATAGAAGAAGGAGAAGAAGCAGAAGCAGAAAGAAAAGCAGAAACAGAAGGAGAAGCAGAAAAAGAAGCAGAAGAAGCCGAAGAAGCAAAAGCAGAACCTAAAGCAGAAGGAGAAGCAGGAGAAGCAGAAGAAGCAGAATCTGGAGAAGAAGAAGGAGAACCACAAGGAGAAGCAGAAGCAGAAAGAGAAGCAAAAGCAGAAGGAGAAGCAGAAGAAACAGAAGAAGCAGAATCAGTAGCAGAAGAAGCTGAAGATGCAGAAGCAGAAAGAGAAGCAGAAGGAATAGCAGAAGAACGAGAAGGAGAAATAGAAGGAGAAGCAGAAGGAGAAGCAGGAAAAGCAGAAGAAACAGAAGCAGACGGAGAAGCAGAAGAAGGAGAAGGAGAAGCCGGAGCAGAAGAAGAAGCAGAAGGAAAAGCACAAGCAGAAGGAGATGCAGAAGGAGAAGCAGGAAATGCAGAAGACGCAGAAGCAGAAGGAGAAGAAGAAGGAGAAGAATCAGAATCAGAAGAAGCAGAAGCAGAAATAGAAAGAGAAGCCGACGAAGAGAATCTGAACGAGAAGCAGGAGAAGCAGAAGAAGCACAAGTGGGAGAAGCAGAAGAAGAAGAAACAGAAGAAGGAGAAGGAGCAGAAGCAGAAGGAGAAGCAGAAGGAGAAGCAGAAAGAGAAGCAGGAAAAGCAGAAGAAGCAGAAGCAGGAGAAGCAGAAGGAGAAGAAACAGGAGAAGGACAAGAAGCAGAAAGAGAAGCAGTAGAAGCAGAAGAGGCAGGAAAAGCAGAAGCAGAAGAAAGAGAAGAAGAAGAAGACGAAGAAGAAGAAGAAAAAGAAGCAGCAGCATAAGGAGAAGGATAAGGAGAAGCATAAGGAGAAGTATAAGGAGAAGCAGTAGAAGGAGAAGAAGCAAAAGCAGTAGAAGCTGAAGCAGAAGAAAAAGAATAAGCAAAAGAAGCAGAAGCAGAAGCAGTGAGAGAAGCAGAAGAAGGAGAAGGAGAAGGAGCAGCAGAAGGAGAAGCAGAAGCAGAAAGAGAAGCAGAAACAGAAGGAGAACAAGAAGGAGAAGCAGGAGAATCAGAAGAAGCAGAAAGAGAAGGAGAAGAAGGAGAAGCAGAAGTAGAATCCGAAGAAACAGAAGAAGAAGAAGAAGAAGAAGAAGAAGAAGAAGAAACAGAAGCAAAAGAAACAGAAGAAGGAGAAGAGCAGAAGCAGAAGCAGAAGGAGAAGCAGAAAGAGAAGCAGGAGAACCAGAAGAAGCAGGAGAAGCAGAATCAGAAGAAACAGGAGAAGCCGAAGAAGCAGAAGCAGAATCTGAAGCAGAAGGAGAAACAGAAGAAGCACAATCTGAAGCAGAAGCAGAAGAAACAGAAATAGTAGAATAAGCGGAAGCAGAAGCACCAGGACAAGCAGAGGAACAAGAAGGAGAAGGCGAAAGAGAAGGATTAGGAGTAGGAGAAGCAAAAGGATAAGCAGAAGCAGAAAGAGACGCAGAAGGAGAAGCAGCACGAGAAGTAGGAGAAGCAGGAGAAGCAGAAGCAAGAGAAGCAGAAGAAACAGAAGACGCAGAAGCAGAATGAGAAGCAGAAGGAGAAATTGAAGCAGAAGGAGAAGGAGAAGCAGAAGGAGAAGCTGAAGAAGGAGAAGGAGAAGCAGAAAGAGAAGCACAACGAGAAGCACAACGAGAAGCAGGAGAAGCAGAAGCAGGAGAAGCAGAAGCAGAAGAAACATAAGAAGGAGAAGAAGCAGAAGCAGAAGGAGAAGCAGAAACAGAAGGAAAAGCAGAAATAGAAGCAGGAGCAGCAGAAGAAGCAGCAGCAGGAGAAGCAGAAGCAGAAGGAGCCGAAGAAGCAGAAGCAGAACCTGAAGCATAAGGAGATACAGGAGAAACAGAAGAAGCAGAATCTGGAGAAGCAGAAGGAGAAGCAGAAGCAGAAAGAGAAGCAAAAGCAGAAGGAGAAGCAGAAAGAGAAGCAGAAGAAACAGAAGAAGCAGAGGCAGTAGCAGAAGAAGCAGAAGATGCAGAAGCAGAAGGAGAGGCAGAAGCAGTAGTAGAAGCAGAAGAAGGAGAAGCAGAAGGAGAAGCATAAAGAGAAACAGAAGGAGAAGCAGGAGAAGCAGAAGCAGGAGAAGCAGAATCAGAAGAAATAGAAGAAGGCGAAGAAGCAGAAGCAGAAAGAGAAGCAGAAACAGAAGGAGAAGCAGAAAAAGAAGCAGAAGAAGCCGAAGAAGCAAAAGCAGAACCTAAAGCAGAAGGAGAAGCAGGAGAAGCAGAAGAAGCAGAATCTGGAGAAGAAGAAGGAGAACCAGAAGGAGAAGCAGAAGCAGGAAGAGAAGCAAAAGCAGAAGGAGAAGCAGAAGAAACAGAAGAAGCAGAATCAGTAGCAGAAGAAGCTGAAGATGCAGAAGCAGAAAGAGAAGCAGAAGGAATAGCAGAAGAACGAGAAGGAGAAATAGAAGGAAAAGCAGAAGGAGAAGCAGGAAAAGCAGAAGAAACAGAAGCAGACGGAGAAGCAGAAGAAGGAGAAGGAGAAGCCGGAGCAGAAGAAGAAGCAGAAGGACAAGCACAAGCAGAAGGAGATGCAGAAGGAGAAGCAGGAAATGCAGAAGACGCAGAAGCAGAAGGAGAAGAAGAAGGAGAAGAATCAGAATCAGAAGAAGCAGAAATAGAAAGAGAAGCCGATGAAGAGAAGCAGAACGAGAAGCAGGAGAAGCAGAAGAAGCACAAGCGGGAGAAGCAGAAGATGAAGAAACAGAAGAAGGAGAAGGAACAGAACCAGAAGGAGAAGCAGAAGGAGAAGCAGAAAGAGAAGCAGGAAAAGCAGAAGAAGCAGAAGCAGGAGAAGCAGAAGGAGAAGAAACAGGAGAAGGACAAGAAGCAGAAAGAGAAGCAGTAGAAGCAGAAGAGGCAGGAAAAGCAGAAGCAGAAGAAAGAGAAGAAAAAGAAGACGAAGAAGAAGAAGAAGAAAAAGAAGCAGCAGCATAAGGAAAAGCATAAGGAGAAGTATAAGGAGAAGCAGTAGAAGGAGA
>NW_012290889.1:0-1887 GCF_000151885.1 Dipodomys ordii | reverse complement strand
GAGTGGTACACAGCGGGACACAGCGGGACACAGGGGCGGAAAAAGGAGACACAACGGGGACACAGCAGTGGACACAGCAGGACACAGCGCGGGACACAGCGGGACACAGCGGGGGACACAGGGGGGACACAGCGGGACACAGCGGGACAGAGAAGGGGACACAGGTGGGACACAGCGGGACACAGCAGGGACTCAGCAGGACTCAGGTGGGGACACAGCAGTACACAGCGGCACACAGCGGGACACAGCGGGACACAATGTCGACACAGCGGGGACACAGCAGGACACAGCGGGTTACACAGCTGGGGACACAAAATGTCACAGTGGGGGACACAGTGGGACACAGCGGGACACAGCGGGGACACTGCGGGAACATAGCGGGACACAACAGGTTTCAGAGTGGGACACAGTGGGACACAGCGGGGGACACAGCGGGGACACAGCGGGACACAGTGGGGGGCACAGCGGGACACAGCAGGGACACACCGGGGGACACAGCTAGGGACAAACTGGGACACCACGGGAAACAGTGGGACACAGCGGGACACTGCGGGGACACTATGGGAACATAGCGGGACACAGGCAGTACACAGCGGGACACAGAGGAACACAGCGGGGGACACAGCGAGGACAGAGCGGGACACAGCTGTGGACACAGCGAGGACACAGCGGGTCATAGCGGGATACAGCGTGGGACAAAGCAGGAGACAGCGGGGGACACAGCGAGGACACAGTTGGTCACAGCGGGGTACACAGCAGGACACAGCGGGGGACACAGAGGGGTACACAGCGGGACACCGCGTCGATACAGCGGGAACACAGCGGGACACAGCGGGTTTCACAGCTGGGGACACAAAGGGACACTTCGGGGGACACAGCGAGGAAACAGCGGAACACAGCGTGGGACACAGCGAGGACACATCGAGACACAGCGGGACACAGCGTGACACAGCGGGACACAGCGGGGGACACAGCGGGACACAGCGGGGGACACAGAGGGACACAGCGGGACACAGCGGGGGACACAGGGGGGACACAGCGGGACACAGCGGGGACACAGCAAGGACACAACGGGACCCAGCGGGACACAGCGTCGATGCAGCGGGGACATAGCGGGACACAAGGGGTACGGAGCTGGGGTCACAAAGGGACACAGCGGGGGACACAGCGAGGACAGCAGAACACAGCGTGGGACACAGCGAGGACACAACGGGACACAGCGGGATACAGCGGGGTCACAGGGAGGACACAGCGGGACACAGCGGGGACACAGTCGGGACTCAGCGGGGAACACAGCGGGGGACAAAGCGGGACACCACGGAACACAGTGGGACACAGCGGGGGACACAGCGGGACACAGCGGGGGACACAGCGGGGGACAGCGTGGTACACACGAGTATACAGCAGGACACAGTGGGGACACAGCAGGGACACAGCGGGGGACACAGCGGGACACAGAGGGGGACACAGAGTGGTACACAGCGGGACACAGCGGGGCACACAGCGAGGACACAGCGGGACACAGGGGCGGAAACAGGGGACACAATGGGGACACAGCAGTGGACACAGCGGGACACAGCGGGGGACACAGCGGGACACAGCGGGGGACACAGCGGGGGACACAGCGGGACACAGCGGGACAGAGCAGGGGACACAGGTGGGACACAGCGGGACACAGCAGGGACTCAGCAGGAATCATGTGGGGACACAGCAGTACACAGCGGCACACAGCGGGACACAGCGGGACCCAGCGGGACACAACGTCGATACAGCGGGGACACAGTGGGACACAGCGGGGTACACAGCTGGGGACACAAAATGTCACAGTGGGGGACACAGAGGGACACAGCGGTGACACAGTGGGACACAGCAGGGACAAAGCATTGA
>NW_012290888.1:0-8794 GCF_000151885.1 Dipodomys ordii | reverse complement strand
CAGCGTGGTACACAGCTGTGGACACAACGGGACACAGTGGGGGCACAGTGGGACACAGTGGAACACAGTGGGACACAGCGGGGACAAAGCGTGAGACACAGCGGGGGACAGAGCGGGAGACAGCGGGGGACACAGCGAGGACACAGCGGGACACAGCGGGGGAAACAGCGGAACACAGCGTGGGACACAGCGAGGACACAGCAGGACACAGCGGGACACAGCGGCGACACAGCAGGGACACAGCAGGGACACAGTGGGGACACAGCGGGGGACACAGCGGGACACAACGGGGAACACAGTGAGGACACAGCCATACCCAGCAGGACACAGCGTCGATACAGTGGGGACCCAGCAGGACACAGCGTGGTACACAGCTGGGGACACAAAGGGACACAGCGGGGGACACAGCGAGGACAAGCGGGACACAGCGGGACACAGCGAGGACACTGCGGGAACATAGCGGGACACAGCGGGGACACAGAGGGACACAGCGGGACACAGCTTGGGATACACGGAGGACACAACTGGACACAGTGGGGGATACAGCGAGGACACAGCGGTACAGTGGGGTGCGGGATACAGCGGGGGAAAAAGCGGGAGACAGCGGGGGACACAGCGAGGACACAGCGGGACACAGTTGTGACACAGAGGGGACTCAGTGGTGGACACAGCAGGGGACAAAGCAGGACACCACGGGACAGTGTGACACAGCGGGACACAGCGGGGACACTGCGGGGACACAGCGGTACAAAGCGGGGGACACAGCGGTGACTCAGCGGGGGACACAGCGGGGGGACAAAGTGGGACACCACGGAACACAGCGGGTCACAGTGGGAAACAGCGGTGACCCTGCGGGGACACAGCGGGACCCAGTGGGGGACACAGCGGGACACAGCGGGGACTCACCTGGGGACACAGCGAAGGACAAACTGGGACACCACGGGACACAGTGGGACATAGCAGGACACAGCGGGGACACTGCGGGAACATAGCGGGACACAGCGGGGGACACAGCGAGGACACAGCGGGACACAGCGTGGGACAAAGCGGGAGACAGCAGGGGACACAGCGAGGACACAGTGGGACACAGCGGCGACACATAGAGGACTCAGCGGGGGACACAGGGGGGACAGAGCGGGACACAGCGGGACACTGCGGGGCACAGCGGGGGACACAGCAGGACACAGCGGGGGACCCAGCGGGACACAGCGGGACACTGCGGGGCACAGCGGGGGATACAGCGGGACACAGCGGGGGACACAGGGAGGACACAGCTTAACACAGCATGGGACAAAGTGAGGACACAGCGGGACACAGCGAGACACAGCGGGACACAGCGGGGACCCAGCAGTGGACACAGCGGGACACAGTGGGGGACAAAGCGGGACACCACGGAACACAGCAGGACACAGCGTGAAACAGCGGTGAACCTGCGGGGACACAGCGGGACACAGCGGGGGACACAGCGGGACACAGCGGGACACATCGGGGGACACAGCGGGACACAGCGTCTATAGAGCGGGGACACAGCGGGACACAGCGGTGACACAGCGGGACCCAGCAGGGACACAACAAGGACACAGCGGATGACACAGCGGGACACAGCGGGACACAGAGGCGGACACAGCGAGGGACACAGCGTGGGACACAGCGGGACACAGCGGGGGACACAGCGGGTCACTTCGGGGACACAGAGGGGACTCAGCAGTGGACATAGCGGGGGACAAAGCGGGACACCACATGACACAGTGGGACACAGCGGGACACAGCGGGAACACTACGGGGGCACAGCGTGAGAAAGCGGGGGACCCAGCGGGACACAGCGGGACACAGCAGGACCCAGCGGGGAAACAGCGGGGACACAGTGGGACACAGCGAGGACACAGCGGGACACAGCGGGACACTGCGGGGCACAGCGGGGGACACTGCGGGACACAGCGGGGGACACAGGGAGGACACAGCGGAACACAGCATGGGACAATGCGAGGACACAGCGGGAAACAGCGAGACACAGCGGGACCCAGCGGGGACCCAGCAGTGGACACAGCGGGACACAGCGGGGGACAAAGCTGGACACCACGGAACATAGCAGGACACAGCGTGAAACAGCGGTGAACCTGCGGGGACACAGCGGTACACAGCGAGGGACACAGCGGGACCCAGCGGGACACAGCGGGGGACACAGCCGGACACAACAGGGACCCAGCGAGACCCAGCAGAACACAGCAGGGGACACAGCGGGACACAGCTGGGGACACAGCAGGGACATAGTGGGACACAGTATGACACAACGTGGGACAAAGCGGGAGACAGCGGAGGACACAGCGAGGACACAGCTGGACACAGCGGGGACACAGAGGGGACTCAGGAGGGGACATAGAGGGGAAAAAGCGGGACACAACGGGACACAGTAGGACACAGCGGGACACAGCGGGGACACTGCGGGACACAGCCGGGGGACACAGCGGTGTACAGCGGGGGAAAGAGAAGGGACACAGCGGGACACAGAGGGGACACAGCTGGACACAGAAGGGTACACAGCGGGGCACAGCGGACTCACAACAGGGACAGAGCTAGACACAGAGGGACACAGAGGGGATAGAGCGTGACAAAGCGGGACACAGCGGGACTCAGCAGGGGACTCAGCGAGACACAGCGGGGGACACAGGGAGGACACAGTAGGACACTGAATGAGACAGAGCGAGGACACAGCTGGACACAGCGAAACACAGCGTGACACAGTGGGGACAGAGCAGGGGACACAGCGGGACACAGCGGGGGACACAGAGGAACATAGCGGGGTACACAGCAGGGACAAAGCGGGACACAGCGGGGGACACAGCGAGGACAAAGCGGGACACAGCGGTGACACAGCGGGACACAGCTGGGGACACTGCAGGACACAGCGGGACCCAGCGGGGTCAAAGCGTGAGACACAGCGGTGGACAGAGGGGGAGACAGAGGCGGACACAGCGAGGACACAGCGGGACACAGCGGGGACACAGAGGTGTCTCAGGGGGGGCCACAGCGGGGGACAAAGCGGGACACCACGGAACACTGCAGGACACAGCGTGAAACAGCAGTGAACCTGCGGGGACACAGAGGGGACACTGCGGGACACAGCAGGACACAGCGTGACACAGCAGGACACAGCGTCGGACACAGCGGGACACAGCGTGGGACACAGTGGGACACAGCGGGGACTCAGCAGTGGACATAGAGGGGAACAAAGCGGGACACCACAGGACACAGTGGGACACAGCGGGACACAGCGGGGACACTGTGGGGATACAGCGGGACAAAGCGGGGACCCAGCGGGACACAGCGGGACACAGCAGGACCCAGCGGGGAAACAGGGGGGACATAGTTTGACACAGCGAGGACACAGCGGGACACTGCGGGGCACAGTGGGGGACACAGCAGGACACAGCGGGGGACACAGCGGGGGACACAGGGAGGACACAGCGGAACACAGAATGGGACAATGCGAGGACACAGCGGGAAACAGTGAGACACAGCGGAATCCAGCGGGGACCCAGCAGTGGACACAGCGGGACACAGCGGGGGACAAAGCGGGACACCACGGAACACAGCAGTACACAGCGGGAAACATCGGTGAACCTGCGGGGACACAGCGGTACACAGCGGAGGACACACCGGGACCCAGCTGGACACAGCGGGGGACACAGCCGGACACAGCAGAGACACAGCGGGGACACAGCCAGACCCAGCAGGACACAGCGGGGGACACAGCGGGACACAGCGGGACACAGCGGGGGACACAGCGAGTGACACAGCGGGGGACACAGCGGGACACAGTGGGGAACACAGAGAGAGACACAGCAGGACCCAGGGAGACACAGCGTCGATACAGCAAGGACACAGCGGGGTACACAGCTGTTGACACAACGGGACACAGTGGGGGACACAGCGGGACACAGCGGGACACAGCGGGGCACAGCGGGGACAAAATGGGAGACACAGTGGGGAACAGAGCAGGACACAGCGGGGGACACAGAAAGGACACAGTGGGGACACAGTGAGACTCAGCCGGGGACACAGCGGGGGACAAAGCTGGACACCACGGGACACAGTGGGACACAGCGGGACACAGTGGAGTCACTGCGGGACACAGTGGGGGACAAAGCGGGACACAGCGGGACACAGCGGGGACGCAGCGGGACACAGCGGGACACAGCGGGACACGGCGGGGGACACAGCAGGACACAGAGGGGGACACAGCGAAGACACAGCGGGACACAGAGGGACACAGCGGGGGACAGAGCGAGGACACAGTGGGGGACAAAGTGGGGGAAACAGCTGGACACAGCGTGGGACACAGCGAGGACAAATTGGGACACAGAAGGGACACAGCTGGACTCAGTGGAGGACACAGCAGGACACAGCATTACACAGCGGGACACAGCGGGACACAGCGGGGGACACAGTGGGACAGAGCAGGGTACACAGCAGGGGACACAGAGGGACCCAGCGGGACACAGCGGGGGACACAGGGGGGACACTGCGGGACACTGCGGGAGACACAGCGAGGACACAGCGTGACACAGCGGAACACAGAAGGACACAGTTGGGACACAGCAGGGGACACAGCGGGACACAGAGGGGGACAAGCGGAACACAGTGGTGGACACGGGGGGACAATGCGGGACACAGCGGGGGACACAGCGATGACAAAGCGGGACACAGCGGGGACACAGCGGGACTCAACACGGTCACAGCGGGACACAGCGGGACACAGCGGGACACCTCGGGGACACAGCAGGGGACACAGCGGGACACAGCGGGGGACACAGCGGGACACAGCGGGCGACACAGGGGGAACAAAGCGGGACACAGCAGGGGACACAGCGAGGACTCAGCGGGACACATCTGGGACACAGCGGGAATCAGCAGGAGACACAGCGGGACACAGTGGGACAGAGCGGGGACACAGCAGGGACACAGCGGGGGACACAGTGGGACAGAGCAGGGGACACAGCAGGGGAAACAGAGGGACAGAGCGGACACAGCGGGGGACACAGGGTTGGCAGAGCGGGACACAGCGGGGGACCCAGTGAGGACACATTGGGACACAATGGGGACACAGCGGGACTCAGCGTGGGACACAGCAGTACACAGCGGGACCCAGCGGGACACAGCGTCGATACAGCGGGGACACAGCGGGGTACATAGCTGGGGACACAACGGGACACAGTGGGGGCCATAGCGGGACACAGCGGGACACAGCGGGACACAGGGGGTCACAGCGGGGACAAAGCGGGGACTCAGCAGGGGACACAGCGGGTGACAAACGGGACACCACGGAATACAGGGGAATACAGCGGGACACAGCGGGGGACACAGCAGGACACAGCGGGACACAGAGGTGGACACAGCGGAACACAGCAGGGGACAGAGCGGGGGACACAGCGGGACACAACGGGGACAAAGCGGCACTCAGCGGGGGACACAGGAGGGGACAAAGTGGAACACCACGGGACACAATGTGACACAACAGGACACAGCGGGGACACTGTGGGGAAACAGCGGCACAAAGCAGGGGACATAGTGGGACACAGCGGGACACAGCGGGGGACAGAGCAGGTGACAGCGGGGGACAGAGAAAGGACAGAGCGGTGACACCGCTGGACACAGTGGGGTACACAGCAGGACACAGCGGGCACACAGCGGGGACACAGCGGGACACATCGGGACACAGTGGGGACAGAGCGGGACACAGAGGGACACAGCAGGGTACACAGCGGGACACACGGGGGACACAGTGAGGACACAGCGGGACACAGCGGGGACAAAGCGGGGGACACAGCGGGACACAGCAGGGACACAGCGGGACACAGCGGGACACAGCGGGGCACACAGCGAGGACACAGCGGGACACAGCAGAGGAAACAGGAGACACAACGGGGACACAGCAGTGGACACAGCGGGACACAGCGGGGGACACAGCGGGACACAGCGGGGGACACAGCGGGACACAGCGGGACAGAGAAGGGGACACAGGTGGGACACAGCGGGACACAGCAGGGACACAGCAGGACACAGGTGGGGACACAGCAGTACACAGCGGCACACAGCGGGACACAGTGGGACCCAGCGGGACACAACGTCGATACAGCGGGCACACAGCGGGACACAGCGGGGTACACAGCTGGGGACACAAAATGTCACAGTGGGGGACACAGTGGGACACAGCGGGACACAGCGGGGACACTGCGGGAACATAGCGGGACACAACAGGTTTCAGAGCGGGACACAGTGGGACACAGCGGGGGACACAGCGGGGACACAGCGGGACACAGTGGGGACACAGCGGGGACTCACCGGGGGACACAGCCAGGACAATGCGGGACACCACGGGACACAGAGGGACACAGCGGGACACAGCGGGGACACTGCGGGAACATAGCGGGACACAGGCAGTTCACAGCGGGACACAGTGGGACACCGCGTGGGACACAGCGGGGACACAGCGGGACACAGTGGGGACACAGAGGGGACTCAGCGGGGGACACAGTGGGGGACAAAGCGGGACACCAAGGGACACAGTGTGACACAGTGGGACAAAGCGGGGACACTGCAGGGACACAGCGAGACAAAGCAGGGGACACAGCGGGACACAGCGGGGGACACAGCGGGGACACAGCGGGACACAGTGGGGACACAGCGGGGACTCACCGGGGGACACAGCCAGGACAATGCGGGACACCACGGGACACAGAGGGACACAGCGGGACACAGCGGGGACACTGCGGGAACATAGCGGGACACAGGCAGTACACAGCGGGACACAGTGGGACACCGCGTGGGACACAGCGGGGACACAGCGGGACACAGTGGGGACACAGAGGGGACTCAGCGGGGGACACAGTGGGGGACAAAGCGGGACACCAAGGGACACAGTGTGACACAGTGGGACAAAGCGGGGACACTGCAGGGACACAGCGAGACAAAGCAGGGGACACAGCGGGACACAGCGGGGGACACAGCGGGGGTCAGAGAGGGGACACAGCGGGACACAGCGAGGACACAGCTGGTCACAGCGCGGTACACAGTGGAACACAGCGAGCACACCGCGGGGACACAGCGGGACACAACGGGACACACCGGGGACAGAGCGGGACACAGTGGGGCACAGCGGGGGACACATCGTGACACAACGGGACACAGCGGGGACACAGCGGGACACAGCGGGGGACACAGCGGGGGACACAGCGTGGGACACAGCGGGGGACACAGCGGGAAACAGGGGGACACACGAGGAACACTGGGGAAACAGAGGGACACAGCGGGGGACACAGCGAGGACACATTGGGACACAGCAGGGACACAGCGGGACACAATGGGGGACAAAGTGGAACACAGAGGGGGACACAGAGGGGTACACAGTGGGACACAGCGGGGAACACAGTGAGGACACAACGGGACCCAGCGGGACACAGCGTCGATGCAGCGGGGACATAGCAGAACACAGCGGGCTACACAGCTGGGGTCACAATGGGACACAGCGGGGGACACAGCGAGGACACAGCGGAACACAGCGTGGGACACAGCGGGGACAAAGGGAGAACACAGCGGGACACAGCGGGGACACAGCGGGACTCAGCGAGGGAAACAGCAGTACACAGCGGGACACAGTGGGGGACACAGCGGGACACAGCGGGGGACACAGGGAGGACACAGCAGGACAAAGCGGGACCCAGCGGGGGACACAGCGAGGACACAGCGGGACACAGCGTGGTACAAAGCAGGACACAGCGGGGGACACAGAGGGGTACACAGCGGGACACAGCGGGAAACACAGCGAGGACACAGCGGGGGACAAAGCGGGACACCACGGGAAACAGTGTGACACAGTGGGACACAACGGGGACACTGCGGGGACACAGCGAGACATAGCAGGGGACACAGTGGGACACAGCGGGGGACACAGTGGGGGACAGAGAGGGGACACCGCGGGACACAGCTGGGACACAGCTGGACAGAGCGGGGTACACAGAGGGACACAGTGTCGATACAGCGGGAACACAGCGGGACATAGCGGGTTTCACAGCTGAGGACACAAAGGGACACTTCGGGGGACACAGCGAGGAAACAGCGGGACACAGCGTGGTACACAGCAGGACACAGCGGGGGACACAGGGGGACACAGCGGGACACAGCGGGAAACACAGCGAGGACACAGCGGGGGACAAAGCGGGACACCACGGGACACAGTGTGACACAGTGGGACACATCGGGGACATGGCGGGTACACAGCGAGACAAAGCAGGGGACACAGCTGGACACAGCGAGGGACACAGTGGGGGACAGAGAGGGGACACAGTGGGACACAGCGGGGACACAGCTGGACACAGCGGGGTACACAGAGGGACACAGCGTGGATACAGCGGGGACACAGCGGGACACAGCGGGTTTCACATCTGGGGACACAGCGGGACACAGCAGGGGACACAGTGGGACACAGCGGGGGACACAGGAGGACACAGCGAGACACAGCAGGGGACACAGGGAGACACTGCCGGACACGGCGGGGGACACAGCGAGGACACATTGGGACACAGCGGGGACACAGCGGGACTCAGTGGGGGACACAGCGGGTGACAAAGCCGGACACCACGGGACACAGTGTGACACAGCAGGACTCAGTGGGGACACTGCGGGGACACAGGCGGACACACCAGGGGACACAGCGGGACACAGCGGGGGACACAGCGGGGGACAGCAGGGGACACAGCGGGGTTCTCAGCAGGACACAAGCGGGTGCACAGCGGGG